>NW_011967183.1:373637-380989 GCF_000949405.1 Vollenhovia emeryi | reverse complement strand
GTTGAAGATAAAATCATTCGACGATCGAAAACTTACGAGTGAATTCGCCAAGACTCAACATTATGTAAGCCAACGATTGTAGTAATTATCGATTACCGGCCGTTCCGTGGAACATAAAATTAGCGATACAAAATCTCTACATCTGCATTTAATTACGAATTATCTTCATTCCTCGAATTATGCCTCTTAGGTTTCCCCATCCCCGATTTTAAACGATATTGATGAATTGCCATTGTCGCAAACACTCAAACGTACGCCTTCGCAGAAGTCTCAGAACGAGGTATAGATTTTTATATACTATTAAATATAAGTACAATATGACACAGAAATCAAAAGGAAGTTCTGAAAGTAAAACGCGAATGACGAAGAATAAATAGTGTGGCGTTTTTTGCACACAGGAGAGTTAAGAACTATTAAAATGAGTGAAAGTGAGAGTACGAATGAACGTGTTTTTAATATATAATTTTATTCATCCGTCCACTCACTTGAAACTAGAGATATTAATCTAAGATAACAAGTAGAAGCGTTTCATTGATTTTGAAAAACGTTTTCTGCTTTGCACAGCAAGAGGCGGAAATTACGTCAGTGGGCAGGAAGTTTTTCAAGCGTCCCATTCAACTGCAAACTTACAGCAAACGACGAAGAACTTGAAGAAGATTTACGAGAAGATCATCGTTTTCGGATGGGACACATCTGTAAGAGTATCTTATTCTTTTTGTTTATCTCTTATTATATTGTATTTTCTTGTCTCCTTCGAAATTAACTGAAAATGTATTTACAAAATACATATAAGATTTTCATTAAGAAATTATAAATACGAGTTCACAGAATCAGAAGTTGTGTGTATTCGGTGTAGACCTATGATTAATATGGGACAAGTAGGTAGTCGCGTTTAAAGTAACGTCGTGAATACGAAGCTTCTCATCGTCGCGCTCTCAGAAAAAACGCCCACGCACCTTCGACACGGAGCAGACGAGATTGTAGCTCTAGCGTGGAAGCGCGCAGAAAACTTAAATTTAAGCGTGATTCATCGGTCCGCCATCTGGCCAATAAATGATCCCCTTTGAATCGACACGCGAGGCCCAAATTACGCAATATAATGGAGTCGCATGAATCTCACCGTCGTTCTGGAACTGGAAGATATGCGGCATGCGTTACTTTCCGTTCCGGATGTTACGACGCAGTACGGAACTTCTATAAACGTATCACTTTCAAGCTGTACGTGCAGCCGATTTAAATTTTTTTCCCCCAGTTGATTTGATAATAAGATCGTCTTGGAAACGCGCGGACCTTGATATTTTTTAAACTCTCTCAAGCTCTCGCGTCAGTCCATTGTACACCAGTGAACTTTTAGAGCCTCGTCCTTGGGATGTCTATAATTTTCCGTATTTCCTCCGAGTATCTCACGTTCGCACGAGAGGCGAGTATCTGCCGCGAAATCTGGATCGCGCAATAATAACCCGAGCCATATGACAGAGAACTATTTAAAAGTAGCACGTCCCACTTTCCACGAGGGCGACCGTTTTTTTTTCCTCCACTTCTTCTGTGTCAGGACCTCGACACGTTGCCTACGCCCTACTGATGAGCTACGCGTTGGAATATGCAAGTAATCGGACTGAGAACAACGCGAGTCGTTTTGTTCGAACAGATCGGACAATCTGACATTTCAGTCTCTCAATAAGGATCCATTTAAAACAGATTCAGATTCATGTCTATAGTGACATGTACACTAGGAATCGCTGATGCCTTCCCACATGAATTTCTGCACATACCAACACACTTAAACATTTTCCACACACATACATGGAAAATGTATATGTGCTCTACATGTGCCTAATTCGTATGAGAAGACATCAGTGATTCCTAGTCTACAATACGAAGAATCTATTTCTCTTTTTATTTGTTCCTCGTATACATTTTTCCCATTAATTTCTCAGTTCAAATTGGGATATTAGAGTATATGCGATACGTAGAGGTGTGACATTTTGAAGTTATTTTTTTGTCATTTTTGCGTTTTAAAAACGTGTTAAAACGAAGTTGGGGTCTCCAAAATGTAAAGAAACGACATTAAAAACGTTCCTGGGGCATTTTGCGATATTTTTGCGTAGAGAGATAACATAAAAATGTTACACCTTCAGCGATACGTTACATCAAATTGAAGTATACTTCAATTTCATTTCCTATAGGAAATAAAAGAAATCTCAGACTATGAACTGTTCGATCAGACGATTGATTGTGAAGACATTGAAAATGTTGTACTTTTTAAATAGATATTACGGCATCTGAGATCTTTTATAGTCACTTTAATAATGTAGCCAACGCAATAGTGGACACGCATACGCGAATCTTGTTTCGGCTTATTTACCGGATGCTATAATCATTACTAAGCTGCCCAATTTTCACAACAGCTGCGTCTCTCTGCGATTTCGGAAAACCTATTTCTCGTTTAACTGAATAAGCCGCTAATATTAGAATCCCGAAACGTGTGGAATCATGCACGCCCGCTTATACGGGGTGTCGCGTCGACCGTGTGGAAGATGCGGGGAAAACGGTATCTCCGATCTTAGCATGTCGTTTATTTATCATCGTGCCAACGAGGAAGTGGACAAGAAGGCACCAAGATACAATCGCAAACCGCGCGAATATTGACGAGGGATCCTCGACTCGACTTCCGCCTGGACAGAAATTCCTTTCCGTCGGAGCATTTCTCACGGGACACCCCGTATACAACCCTCTTACGTTGTTGGACGGATTTCTCCCCCGACTTGGCCCACGGTGGTTCCGTACTCCTCCGGAACGTATAAAAAGCCGCGTCTAGAAGCCGCGGCACTTCAGTCTTTTCAAAAATATCAGGATGGCTCTAGAACGTCAAGTGCGCGCTAAGGTATATATAAATACATATATTTCAATCGTGTGGTGTAATCCGTTGGATCCGTTTACGGTCACGTCATGCAGTGATCTATTTTCCGAGTTGTTCGCTCTCTTAATTTTCGAACAAAGAAATTAGTCGTTTGATAATGCGTAATAAGAAGACATGTTTTTCGAAAGAAGTGCACTCTTTGAGATTTTCCGGGATACTTGAAATATCGCGGGATTAGCCCTTTCGAGACTCCTTTTTGCTCGAAACGACAGCACGGTAGTCCTCTAACAATAAGATTTGCGCGTAATTTTGCACAGCTTGCGTCGAAACGCAGCCCCGAGCAAGAGAAGGAGGCGCAGGAATGGATCGAATCGATCCTTGGCAAGAAGTTTCCTCCTGGCGAAACCTTCGAAGATGTGCTGAAGGACGGCCAGGTCCTGTGCCACGTGATGAACAAACTCTCTCCTGGATGCATACAAAAGATCAACACTTCTGGCGGCCAGTTCAAGATGATGGAGAACATCAACGTGTGAGTGGTGGCCGGCGGGACATTCGTACATTTGTAAATTACTGTAAATTCTCTAACCACGCTGGACACATTGCAGGTTCCAAAAGGCGCTAAAGGACTACGGGGTGGACGACGTCGACGTCTTCCAGACCGTAGACTTGTGGGAGAAGAAAGATATAGCCCAAGTAGTAACGACATTGTTCGCACTCGGCCGAACGGTATGTTTTCTTATTACAGTCATCACTAATTTTTTTATAAACGCGAAGATGTCATCAGTAATACTGTTTGTCGCGATAAATGTTACCACGTGCCTCGAATTGTTGAGACGCCCGCCTAGAGTGTAGGGAGGTCCAGGTTCAAACCCTGGCTGAGGTAATATTTTTCGCAATGAATGTCT
Organism: Vollenhovia emeryi; assembly: GCF_000949405.1. Classification (NCBI taxonomy): domain Eukaryota; kingdom Metazoa; phylum Arthropoda; class Insecta; order Hymenoptera; family Formicidae; genus Vollenhovia; species Vollenhovia emeryi. Next base: position 377,224 of record NW_011967183.1, on the reverse strand, counting down.
TTAATTAGTATTTGCCAGCCATGGGTCGTCAAGCAATTTTCTACCAAGTTTTTTCATAAAAATTTCACCGCGATTCTCTTTGCAACACAAGCTATTCCGACACCTCTGTTCGTTTAGACATACAAGCACCCTGAGTGGAAAGGACCTTATCTAGGCCCTAAGCCGTCAGACGAGTGCAAGCGCGACTTTACGGAGGAACAATTGAAAGCTGGCCAGACGATGATCGGTCTCCAGGCAGGCTCCAACAAGGGTGCGACCCAGGCGGGCCAAAACATGGGCGCCGGCCGCAAAATTCTCCTTGGAAAGTAAACGAAAATTTCTCGGCACAGCTGCTTGCAAATCTCCTCTCTTCCAGTCATTAGAACTAAAGCATCTCGTACTCTTTTGTATGTATACACAATTACGTATATATATATTTTTTTAATTTTACTTTTGTAATTAAACGATAAACGGCTGCTATTTATTTTACTCGTTACCGATAGCCAATGTATCGTAGTGGGCTCTAATCTTTTTATATAGCTAATCGGAAGATACATCTCTGTCAATTGCGCCAATGAGCGTACTTGATAAATTTAATTTTTATGTTTAAGAGCGATACTGTCGTTATTTAATCAACTTTCTTATCTTCCCGCGCTTCGAGATTCCAGTCTCGAAAAATGTCAAGTGTCAATGACAGGCGTTTCAAAGCAATAAAGGTGTTATTTAAGTAGTCGGTTGCGCGCTTCAGAACAACAAAGTAATCGCTATATCTAAATAATTCCAAATAAAGTTAGTTCTATCCATCCGAAATAACGCGACGTTTCTTTTCCGTTCCGGAGGGAGGGGGGGAGTCAAATTTTTCGCCCATTCACTTCCCTATCGGACAACAATCCCATATCCAGTGACTTCTTCCCCCCTCTTTTTTTTTACAGCGATCGCCATTTAAGGATGCGAAAGTGACGTCGCGCCTCGCGCTGGAGACGTCGAAAATAAAACGCGACGCGATGCAAATTGCGTGCAAGCGCGCCTGAAACTGTGCCAAGTTGAAGCCGCGTAGCTTCGACGCGGCGCGTGGGATCTGTTCTATTGATATCCGCCGAAAGACGCCGCAATATGCTGCGCTCGCCCGAAAACCTTCGGGCCGGGACGCGCAACATACCGCTCTCCCATTGGCATGTATCTTCGGATCGAAGCGGCGATAATTCGTTGTTTACCGGCGTCCTGTTTACCGCAGAAGTCGCGCTCGCGCGCCACTAGTGAAGCACCGGGTAATCCGATCGTAAACTTTATCGAAGATACGGGCCTATCGAGAATGGGCGGTGGACGATAAGCGCACCGGGGAGAAGCGATTGTTACGTACAATCGGAGCTCTCGAGGATTGTATATATTTATAGAATAGGCACATCCACGCGTAACTCATATATATATATCGGAGCGCGCTGCAATAAAATTACACTCTCGCGCGACACGTGGCAGACAAAAGGTACGTTATCTTTTTTTTTCTCCTTTGTTCCTCGTATTACGCGAGAGCGTTGATTGCGCGCGAGGACGGTCGCGAGAGGCCCCGCGTTAAGTCCGTGTCACACTACGTATTGCGGACGCGGATTGGGATTACGGATCGCTAGATTCGGATTCTTCGTTCACAGAATCTTCGTACGAATCCGTTTGCGACGCGTGCACTTATTCGTCTGTACGCGTGGCCTATTCGCGCTTACTCGTCAGTGTGTTTAAGTTACAAAATTATAATCAATACATGGAAAAGAGGAAACTACCCAAGGAAAATGAAAAGTCAAGGTGATGTCAATTTGATGTCGTATTGACCAAATTTATGTCGTATTTTGGGTCAATATGACATTTTAACGTCATCTTGACTTTTTACCTTTCCTTGGGTATGTTTGTGCTTTTTATTTTTAATAATGGTTGAGAACGAATCGCGTGTAGAGAAAAGATCGCGCTCTGAACCCATTGCAGGAGCTAAGTTAGCTTGGCTACAGCAGACAACCGGTTAATATTCGCCCGCCCATAAAAATGGATCGCGTGATTGAAGCTCAACATTTTATCGGCTCGGATCGCGGATTACGGATCGTAGACAGCCGTCTATTCTGCGATCTGCAATCCGGATCCCAAGTTGCCTCGCTGTGATTGGCTGAATTTCGATCCGCAATACGTAGCATGACACGGGCTTTATCCGCGCACGCTCGCGTGCGCCGTTTAATTCGCCGCGGATACAGATTTCTATTGTCCGCGATTAGAAGACGCGCGCGCGCGCCGGCTCTTCCAAGTGGCGTTCGAACGTCCTTTCGCGATCCTGTAGATGATTTTCGAGAGGGGGGGGAGGGGCCTCCCCGAGTCTTTCGACGTCTGAAATTTTGTCGTCTCGATCTCTCCTTCGGAAACGCTGTAAACGGTATCGAGGGGCGGGAAGGGAGATGCAAATTGCGAACGCGGGCGCTGCTGCGGCCGGCCGACAATTCCGCGAGACGAATGGAGCGTGGATGTGGATCGTGCCAGGGTTACGATGATTTAGAATGCGAGGAGCCGATTGGAGTACTTTATCGGCCTCGACCCGCCGTTCTTTCCGACGCATCTCTAATGCCCGTCCACCGATTAGGACGCGACGCTAATTCCGGTGTCATTGTGGTCTCGATAGAGTTTTTTTTCTCTCTCTCATGATTTTTTCCCCCTCCTTGAGATAGAGAGCAGAATTAGCCTGGCGGAGAGAGAGACGCGAGCGTGCAAAGAAATCAAACTCTCCATTCCGCGGGGCGAAGGGAGGAGGGGGAAATTAGAAGGCGAGAAGCTGCGCTCTTTCGTGTCTCTCTTCGTGAAGAAACGCGAGGGGAGACGGGACGTGTGCGCCGCGTGTTCTCGCGAGGAGGATTTACCGCGGTCGTTTATATCCGACGTTTAGCTTCAGACGGTTCAATTTACGGCGATTAAGACGTTCGCTGTTTGCTCGGGTGTAAAATACACGTTGCATTTGTTACTTATCATGTCATATCTGCGACGTAACTCTTGATTCGATTACGATCGCTCCAGATACGAGGGCGGAGATAAATAAAATAGATACTCGCGTGGATTATTATATCCCGTTGTTACGAAACAAGATACTGGTATCAAATGCCGCGGAGCATCGAGAGCAAACAAATAAAGATGCGCATATCATTAGGCTCTTGACAAAATTCTCTTGAAACATTTCGCGAGATTTCCCAGATAGCACGAAGGTGGACGTAAGTTCGTCGAGAATTTATTTAAAGAATACTTGCGGAATTAGAAAAAACTGAATATCCGAAGGATTCTTGAAGAATCGATTCGTCTTGAAATATTCGTCAAAAGTTCATTACGGCGCGTGTGACTTCCCCGATCATTCCTTTTGTATTCTTCCACGAATTCCTCAAGAATCACAAATCAGAAAGGCAAAACACTTGAACAACGCTTTGCGAATTCACTGCGCTGTCTGGGTTGGATCTAGACCCAGATAGCACAAAGGTGAACGTAAGTTCGTAGAGAATTTACTTGAAAGAATGCCCGCAGAATTAGAAAACTGAATGTCTGAAGAATTCTTGAAGAATTCGCCAAAAGTTCATTACGGCGCGTGTGACTTCCCC
>NW_011967183.1:314299-372763 GCF_000949405.1 Vollenhovia emeryi | reverse complement strand
CAGAATTATAAAACTGAATGTCTGAAGAATTTTTGAAGTATTCGTCAAAAGTTTATTACGGCGCGTGTGACTTCCACGAATTCCCGAAGAATTACAATTCGAAAGGGCAAAAACCGTGAAGAACATTTCGCGAATTCGCTGCGCTGGGTATAGGAATTCGAGGGCCTCTGTTGCGCGATAAAAAGAAAGGACAGTTGCAAGTTCAGCGTACGCTTCTTCGATTTCCCCCGATGAGCTCCATACTAATTTCTCGCGGCGGTGGCGTCCCAGAAACTCAAACAACGTATAAACGAGCCTGATTACTTCTTAATTATGTCCGGTATCCCGCGCCGTTCTTCCGGCGACGGCGCGATTGTGCCCGGAGCGGCCGTTTCCGGTGCGGCTCACTCAGCCCGCTAACAATCCCACGTTTCCCAGCTGAAACCATACAATCTATTGCCGCGATCAACCACGTAGCGAACGGCTCGCGTATCATTCCGTTGACCCACACACTTGACGTTCAACGATCAAGTGCGCGGGAGATTACGATCGAGCGATCAAGATCTCCCGCGATACGGCGACGTCGCGGCGCAAACAGAGTCGTGTACGCTACCGAAGTGTCGCGCGACGTCCGCGCGTTGCTCTCCTCCTCCAACGAGGTATCCCTCTCTCCCTTCCTCCGGCTCCTCTTTTCTTTTTTTCCTTCTTTCTTTTTTTCCACCGCGGTTAGGGAGAAGGATTGCGAACCGGTTCGCGTCTATTTGGCTACTTTCTCGGCTCGCGTCGCGGCATGCCGCCCGCACTATATGCGGAAATAATTTGGTACACGTTGGTTCACGTAGTAACACGCAATCGTGATATAATCACGATAATCAAGCATTATCATTACGCGAAGGAAAGAGGGAGGGGGGGGGAGAGGGGGAGCGAGTAAAAGTCGTCGCGCCGGCAACAAACGAATCCTTGGAACTCGCAGGACTCGGAGGGGCGGCCCCCGGGAGAGAGGGCCAGGCGACTTTTGAGGCGTCCTGTAACGTCGGCGCGGCTGCGAGTTGACCGCGTCTCTCCCGCTCGCGGTACCGTTCGTCCTTCTCCCTCTGTCGAGTCGATCTCTCGCCGTTTTCTCGCCTTGTCTCCTCTCGCTTCGCCGCTCCGCGTCCCCGCCCTTCCACGGCGCGATGCTTTCATTTTTATCGGTGACGAGCGCGGGGCCCGAGCCGCGCCGCGCGCGTCGGTCCGTAGTGCAAATCGGATCGGAGCGTCGAAGGGAGGAGGGTCGAGCGCCTACTTTTCCGCGGAGACGGCGGGCTCCCCGGTGTCTCGTCGACGAACACCTTTTGACTTCCGACGAGGCGCGCGCGCGCGCGCGCGCACGCTCGTCAACAGCCTTGAGGCGTCGATTTGAAATAAACGAAGGATGCGCATAATGATCATTGTTTAGCATCTTCCAGTAGCCTTCGGTAAAACGTCCGGCGCACGTTGTTCTCCCACGGAGAACGCGCGGACAGGCCTTCACGCTCTTGCGCGCAAAACAACTTGCAATTAGAAATTGTAGCAAACTGGCGTAGGAGAGAAATTGAGCGGCCCCCCGGAAGGTAAATCACTCTCGATCGTCGTTTCCTGGAATCGTCGAAGACGAGCGGGGCGCGTTAATGTGTCGTCTTACGGTTCTCTGCTTATCTAAGGCATTCTTTTTTTTTATCTACAATGCATTCGTAGGCGTAAGGAGTTAACTTACGTCACGGTAACTCGGCGAGAGGAAAGAATTGACGGGCCGCGCGAGATTTTTCGCCGACCACCGAGGCGCGTCGCGCTGCGTGAAGAGGAAAATCCAACTGGAGATACAACGAGGTAACGGCAATACCTAACCGCCGCTCGGGGTCGCGAAAATTTAAATGCCCTTCCGAAAACGCGCAGACGACAAGACGGAAGAGTCGAGGAGGACTCGGGGGAGGCTTTGAAATCCGGAGAAACTCGCCAGTTCTCGGTGTCCCGAGTGTGAACTCCGTCAACTCTCGCCCAGAAAAAGGAAGAGGAAGCGAAGAAAGGGGGTAAAAAAAAACGTCGCGAGCGATCCCCCCGAGATTTCACGAGAGGCCCCGAAAAGTGCGATCTAACCTGTCGCGCGCGCGTGCGTGCGTGCGCGCGCGTCCCCTAACCTCTGAGCCGCGCGGCGGATCCGTTCGCGTGGGAAACTCGGCTTACTCGGCGCGCGGACCGCGGTTATGACCGCGTAACGGCCAACGGGGGGGCCGGTCTACGTGCGACGTTGTTGGTCCGTCGATCGTACTCGCGGATCGGCGGAGGCAGGCGCGGCGCGACGCGAGTCAGCGACGGTGATCGCGCGTAAAAATGAAATGGGGCATTGGGTGAAAGTACTCGCGGCGGCGGCGGTGGCGGGCGAGCGCGCTCGCTCGCCTGCCTCTTATATCAGATCAGTACGGTAGGCGCGCCTCGTCACAGCACGCGTCCACCTCGCGTCGTTGCTCCTCGCCAGCGAGCTCCCCCCCGATGACCTCTCCGTCGACCGCTGCTCCGCTTCACGGGAATCCTGCTCCGCTCCGCGCCCCCCGGACTATGCTGCCGACCTGGTAGCCTCGCCGTCGCTACCCTACTCGCTGTCTGAGAGCAGCTTTCTTTACCTTTCTGCAGAATGCTGCGCAACCCGTGGTCCCTTTGTGCTCTCCTGTCGCTGGCCACTCTGGCCCCGGCGCTGGAGAACGGCCTGGCCAGGACGCCGCCGATGGGATGGCTGGCCTGGGAGAGATTCAGGTGCAACACCGACTGCAAGAACGACCCGGACAATTGTATTAGGTGAGCGGCCCGCGGGCGGCGTTTGTACACGTGGGTGGCGTACGAGGGCAGGGGGAAAATTACAGCGGGTTGCTCTTCTGTCCGTTTCGCAGCGACCGCCTCTTCCGGACCATGACGGACATCGTGGTGGCCGAGGGCTACGCCGCGGCGGGATACGAGTACATCAACGTGGACGACTGCTGGCTGGAGAAGGAGAGGGACTCGAACGGGCAGCTCGTACCGGACAGGGAGCGATTCCCATATGGCATGAAGAGCCTGTCGGATTATGTAATTCCATTGCAATCTCGTTACTCTGCCTCGTAACGCGCCTTCCCGGCTGGACGACGTACCTCATGAGATGCTTGCTTTCGTTTCGCCAGGTGCACTCCAAGGGTCTCAAGTTCGGTATTTACGAGGACTACGGTAACTACACCTGCGCCGGATACCCGGGTATATTGGGCTACTTGGACATAGACGCTGCCACATTCGCCTCCTGGGACGTGGATTACGTCAAGCTGGACGGATGTTACTCGCATCCCGTCGACATGGACAGAGGTAGGTCGCACGGGTCTTCTCTCAATTAAACGAATCGACATTAAACCGACACGATATTTTTGCGCAAAGGCTACCCCGAGTTCGGGTTCCATCTGAATCAGACTGGGAAGCACATGATATATTCCTGCAGCTGGCCCGTCTATCAGATCTACGCCGGCATGAAGGTGAGCGCGCGATGCATTTTCTCAGGTCTCCACCTTTTTTTTCTTCCTCCCACGGAGGCGGTCACTGACGCGCGTCTCGTTTTCAGCCCAACTACACGCTGATCGCGGAGCACTGCAATCTCTGGCGCAACTTCGACGACATCCAGGACTCCTGGGCAAGCGTGGAGACTATCATCGACTACTACGGTAACAATCAGGACGCGATTGTACCCAACGCCGGCCCCGGGCACTGGAACGATCCGGATATGCTCATCATCGGCAACTTCGGCCTGAGCTACGAGCAGAGCAAAACGCAAATGGCGATCTGGGCCATACTCGCGGCGCCGCTGCTCATGTCCGTCGATCTCCGGACGATCAGGCCAGAGTACAAGGCCATTCTGCAAAACAAGAAGATTATCGCCGTGGACCAGGACACGCTGGGCATTCAAGGTCGACGGATATACAAAGTGAGTGGCTCGGGAGCTAAAGTGTCAAGTGCCTCGGGTATATCGGTGCGACGTACCAGTTGTCGCGAGTTAGTCGAGACGCTGGATTAACGGGTAACCCGGTCGCGTTAGCGTGTCCCAACGCTTGCGCCGCGACTCACTCATTACTTACGATTGCAGCACAAGGGCATTGAAATCTGGGCAAGGCCCATTACCCCAGTCTACCAAAACTACTACTCGTACGCGATCGCGTTCGTCAACAGGCGGACGGACGGCACGCCGTCGGACGTGTCGGTCACGCTGAAGGAGCTGGGTCTGCAGTATCCCGGTGGATACCGAGTGGAGGTTCGTAGCGTCACGCGCGACTCGTTGTCAGTCTGGAGAGAATGTGTTTCCACTGGGGATGGGGGGGGGGGAAGGTTCTGAAGTGATCGGTGATCAATGCGTAACTTTTCAGGACCTGTACGAGGACGTGGATTACGGAGTGCTGACGCCGCAGACCAAGATCAAGGTCAAGGTGAACCCGTCCGGCGTAGTGATACTCCGATGTAATCTGAACATAGACGACGTGTTCCGCTACTCGCAGTTTGCGCCCTTTAATCAGGTCTTTAAAGTTAGGCAAAATTCATTCGAATGACCGCGCGTCTAACGTATTACCTTAATTTCTATCGGCGCTATCATATGCGCGCGTGCGTGCGCGCGCGCATCACGTTCAATATTAACATAATCTAATATATAAGGAAGAATAGGAAATAAAGAATTTTGTAAACTTTACTCGCCCGCATTGTTCCAGGCGGATATCCCGTACTTGTATTCACGCTTTGCCTCCGTATTTACGTTTCTGCGTTCAACGCCGGGGACCGACACGTCGAACGGAGGCTCGATTTGTAAAAAAAGGAAAAAAATTCGTAAACGATCGATCCGCGTTACAGAGAAGAGCCGCCTTTCCACAAGAGGCACGACACGCGCGCGACTCGCCGCACGTGCGCGCGCCAAACGCGTGCGTATCTCTCTGCATTGGTCGCCTTCCGGCCGCCTTTGACGTCCGCGACGCGTCACCGGGGAGACGCGCCACGGCATACTAGAAATGTACAATCGCGGGGACGCGTTTCCCTATTACAAGCTGGCCGTACGGATACCGCGAGCCGCGCGTTCCTCGCGCATCCGCCTACGCTCCCCCCGTCCGCCCTGGCGGCCGGTAGGAGAGACGTATCTCATTACACCCACTCTCTCCTCCGCCCTTTCCTCCCTCTTACGCTGGTAATGCGTCACAGCGACGCCCGCGTCGCGCCGCGTCGCGTCGCGTTGCCTCTCGCGCGTGCTCTCTTCAACCCCCAGCGGAACCGCAGCCATTGTCGGAGGGTCGGTCGGTCGGTCGGCTCGATTCTTCGCGAAACGCGCGTAACACACCCTTCGTCGCGCGAACGTCCCGTGCGGGGAGAAGGAGCGAGCGAGCGAGCGAAGAGCAGAAGAGAGAGAGAGAGGGAAAGGGGGGAAAAATAAGAGGGCGAGACTCGACAACGCGAGGGCGATGTGAGAGGAACCCGCTCGTCGGCGCGATGAGACGCGAACGTCCGCGCGACGCCGATCTCGCGCGAGCAGCACCAGCACCAGCGCTAGTACCAGCCGACGCTGCCACCGCTGCCGACCCCGACCCCGCCGCCGACGCCGCTTCCGCCGCCGCCGCCGCCGCAGCCGCCGCCGCCGCCGCCGCTACCACCGCGCTGCTGCACCCTCTTGCCGCCACGGCAGCGTATCTCGCCGCGAGCATGAAGATTCCGCCTCTCTCATGACCCAGGTGAGCCCCGGGACGAGGATACGCTTTCGGACAGTCACGCCAACTCGGAACCGTCTTCAGCCGCCGTTCGCGTCGGCCTCGCGCCCGATCAGCGATATGGCGGCCGTCGCCGGCCCGAAACGGACTCGCGTATACGCACAGCGGCTCGGTTCTCCAATTCGTTCGAGGGAGGAAACGTACGCGCGAATTCGGCTCTTGCGGAACAGGCCGGATCGGCCGCTCGCACGGTTCTCCGCCGACTCTCAGCTTTCGGGGATTTTCGCTATTTCTCCCTCGAACGAGTCGAAGAACCGGAGGAAATTGAGAATCTCGCCCGTGCGGGGGATCCGCGGCGGTACGCGATAAACGGCTGACACGGTCTTATCGATGCCGAGCGCAAAGTGGTCGATAACTCGGCGGGTTGACGCTGGCGTTGCCTCCCGACTCCGATTACCCGTACGGTCCTCCGAATCCTCGGATTCCCGCGGCGGCCCGCGCTCGCTCGCTCGATCGCTCGCGCGATCGTCAGATCGGCCGAGTCGGACGGCCGCCCCCGGCGACGGCTCGCAGTCATTGACGTAGAGCGGCAGCTCGCATGAATGAATAATGGCGCCACATCGAATCGTTTTGAACGGTGACGCGCTCGGTGCCGCGTTACAGAGACGGAGTCGATAGTCCGCGGCCGCTCGCGTCGATTACACGCAATCGCGAAACTCCCGCGTATCCGCGCTCCCTCGGGTCTCTCTTCGGGTGCTTCCCGGCGAGAGACGCAGATTGGCACGGAGTGCGGCGCGGAGAATCGTTTTGTCCCCGTTTAATGAGCGAACGACCGAGACAAAGCGACTCGCTGCGTTTCGTGTCTTCGGGCCCCGAGTTTCCGACGGGCGGAAATCGACGGGCGAAATTCCGACGTCGGATCGTTAAAGGCGTCGCGGGACGCTCGTGGAAAAGTAGATATCGATTGATGTACTAATTAAGCCCCCGCGGATAAATTTGCTCACCCCCTCCCTCTTCCTCCCGTTGGATAACGCGACGGGTTCGAGATGCGCCAGTTGCATAATTTTTATTATATAATTCGCCGTATCGCTTCCACGTGTGTATAACATTCTTCAATGGTACCCATGTAATCTGCTCTCACAATTAATTCCGCCGCTTGTTTACCTGACATTACGAAATATAATGTCTTTACTCTCCCTCGCCATTGTGTTCCCCGTTGAAATAACTCTGATCTAATCTCATCGTACTCGTATTAGATACGCGCGATAGCGATTGCTGCACCTCGCACGCTCAATTAACACATAACCCGGACCGAAACGAGAGAGAGAGAGGGAGGAGGGAGAGACGGATGAATACGCGCGGATGAACGTGGTGAATCCAAGTTGTCACCGTACAAATCGGTAGAGGCACTCTCTATTTATCATATTTCGTATGTAGGGCGGCGCAGATAAATCGATACGCGGCACTTTCATTCATGGCTGCCTCTCTCACGGTTGGCACATTGCCGTTGCTCTACGTACCACCCACGCCGTCGAGACCAACACACTTACGTGCCAGCTACGCTACGCGGAGCGCGTAGTCCAACCGTGCTGGCACAGCGGTTCTCCGTCCCCCGGGGGGTGGCGGGGGGGGGAGGAGGGTGGCCGAACGCTTCGCCGTGTGCAATCTCGCGTTATCCTATAACGGTGAACGCTGACGACATTTCGACGATGTCGCGCGGAGCACGCGGTAACGCGGCGGACGTCCCAGGTGTATCCTTAACGGCAATGATACCGCGACGTCCTCTGTACTTACGTAGGATGCACGAAGGATGTCCTAATATACTGGGGACGTCGTTCCTGTAATAATACCTTTGCGATATCTTACAAATATTCTCAGGATATATTGGTACACGGAGAGAACGCTTTTTTAGGATCCTGAAAATTATGTGATCGTGGGACAACGTGGCATTTTGAAGAATTTCATGCGAGCGTTTTGAAATTTTACCGTACGTTCTACTGGTAAAATGTAGCGTCCTAATCCCACGCGGCGAATACACGCGGAGAGAATTTTCTCTTAAAATTTATACTGAAAATTGTGTGATCGTGGGACAACGTGGTATTTCGAAGCTTTTTACGAGTTTTTTTTTAAATTTTACCATATATTTTACTAGTGAAACGTAACATTCTAATCCCACGCAGCGAATGTACACGGAGAGAATTGTCTCTTAAAATTTATCGTGAAAATTATGTGATCGTGAGACAACATGGCATTTTGAGGAATTTTATCAGTTTTTTTTTTAAATTTTACCATATATTTTACTAGTAAAATATAAAATATAAATTTTAGTAAAATATACGGTAAAATTTCAAAAAAACTGATAAAATTCCTCAAAATGCCATGTTGTCCCACGATCACATAATTCTCTTTTACTAGTAAAATGTATTGTAAAATTTCACAAAGCTCTCATAAAATTCTTCAAAATGCCGTGTTGTCCCACGATCACCTGATTCTCAGGATAAATTTTCAGAGGAACTTCTCTCCGTTTACATTTTTAGTGTGGGATCAGGATATCCTTGGGTACATTCTAGACAGATTATTCGCGCGGTACCGTTGCAGCTAGGGCGAAGATCTCGGCGTTCGTGGCGCAAACGCCTCTAGCACACGAATCTGAAGATTTTGGCGAGCGCTGTAGAATATGGAGATATCTCCGGAATATTATTTAAGTTTATTCTTACGATTAGTCTGTGCCGTGGATGTGCGAAGTATGCCGCTAGAGCCGATCCCCAGGTCGTTTCGCGCGCCCCCAAATATCCGGGCGGTGAAAAATGTGCGATCTGGAAGGAGCGAGCTATGGCGGTGCGCCAATCCCCCTCGCGTTTCTTTTCAGCCGGTGGCACAAGTCCAATTAAATAAGTTTGCAATCTACGCTCGCGCGACGCGATCGGCCCTTAGTCCTTGAACGGACAGGCGACGTTTCGTGACGTAAGCACTCGCGTGGGATGCATTTCACATTCTATTTATAAGTCGTTGTCATTAGTAGCATGTAGACGAGTCTTTCTTTCTCTCGCTCCGCGCGACACAGACGCGCGGTAGCCTGACAATAATTGAGCCGTTGAAATTGATTGGAAAGCGAGGCGCGGCGGACGTGGATTACATTTCACGCGTCATTTCTCCGTTCGAAAGATTTGACGATCCCCAAAGGGGATTATACGAGGGTCTAAAGCCCGTGTCACGCTATGTATTGTGAGATCGCGGATCCGCAATCTCGGTCCAAGCCGCGATCCGAAGTGTGACACGGGCTTAGGAGCAGGGCATCATCCCCCAGCGACGTGTCAGAAATGAATTGAGGCGCTTCCGCGTTCGAGGAATGGACTTATTAGACGTGGAGTTTAGTTCTCCGCGATAATCGCATCCCTCGGAAGCGAGCAACAGCGCGCACGTCGATATTACGTCGACGTACGTCCGCCCGCCCGTCCATCCGCCGCGCCGGCGACCGTCCGTTCGCGTTGAGCGACGACGGTTGACATTAGTCGTCGCGCACGAGGCATCTGGTGGCATCCTTAAATTAGTTTAACTAGTGCATCGCGAGAGAGGAGCTAACCCAGTTATGCGAAAGGGGGATATCGAATAAATTCAGCGCGCAGCCGCGTATATCGGAAGCCCGCGAGCGACAACGCGCGCACACACACACCCGGCCCTTCCGGCGCTCGCTCGCACGCGACAGCGGCACGAGGGGTGCCACCGGGGAGGGTTGGATCGCGGCAAGTCGGCTCGGGGCGGGGATGAGAGTGCCGCTGGCTCTTTGAAGTCGGTCCACCTGCCTCCGACGGCGTTCGCCACGGCACACAATGCGGGGGTGGCGGTGGCGCGAGTGGACGGCAGCCCTCGCGCCAGCCGGATTTTCCGCTCGGTGACGCTCGCCAAAGGATCTATTTAAAGGACCGGTTGTCCATCTCCCCCGGTCGTCTGGCGTCTTCGATCGCGACTCCTGACTCCCGAGCTCCCTTTGAAGACGCCGCAGATCGGCGCCTCCCCTCCCCGGGTGTTCCCGGTCATCGAGTTCGCCCCCGAGCGTGCCTCCCCATGGAAAGGAGCGTCGTCGAGCTCATGACGTTCCTGGATGTCTGCCAGCTCTACCTGCACACCAGAAAGAAGTCCCGGAGCCTCTGCACGCTCTGGGCGATCGTGACGTTCATCCGCACGGAGGACACCGGCGACTTCCTGCGATGGTGCCGGGTGTACACGGTGCCCCGCCTGCGGTACCGCTCGGATCGCGCCAAGAAAACAGAGAACGCGGAGAAGCTGCGGCCCGACAAGCTGCTGCTCAGACTGCTGCAGGAGATCTTCTACTGCGGCTGCCTGCCGCCCTGCGAGATCGGTCTATGAGCGGAGACGCGACGTGGGCTATCGCTGCGCCGAGTAAACGTGCGCGAGGCAACGCCAGAGTCCCACGCGTTATTCGGCAGCCGCCCGCCGCAACGGGCTGCGGTTCTAACTGTTCTAAGAGTCGACGAGATAGCGCGAGTAATGGAGATGTGCCTCGTACGACTGGATCTTCAGTGTCTGATGATGTTCTTGTGCGGACGTTTCTTGCCGACTCAACACTGGCGAAACTGCACGGAGAGAATCTTCTCTTAGAACGTAGTCCTGAAAGTCGTGTGATTGCGAGCCAGCGTGGCATTTTCAGCAACTTTGCGAGGGTCTTTGAAAGAGTGAGAACGAGCGTCCACAGGCAAATGGCCCCATTCTTCTCGCACTCGATTTGTCAGTCTCAGAGTGTACCTACGTAATGTTCCAGAGATGTCGGGTACACTCTGAGACTGACACACCTGCGATCATCTTGACGAGACCTTTCGTACCCACTTTGTGACCAAAATTGAATGCGAAAGAAATGGGGTCGATCTTGGTCTCACTCTTTTACCATACATTTTTACTAGTAAAACGTGTACCAAAAGTGTAATGTATGGTAAAATTTCAAAAAGCTCTCATTTCACAATTTTTTGAAATGCCGTGTTGTCCCACGATTACATTTCGATAATTTTCAAGACAAGTTTGAAAGGAAACCCGCCGAGAAACACAGTCTCAAACGCGCGTCGATAATCAATTTAATAAAAACGATACTAAATAAGCGTTCATCCTTTCAAGAAATTTCTTCCTCAGGAACTCTTTAGAGAAATTGCGAATGTACTGCGAGAAATGCCGTCATATAAGTAACTCGTTACACTTTAGCGTAAATAACTCGGTATCCCGGTGGATCTCCGCGATTCTGAGAGATTGTTTTCCCCGTCTTCGGGCGCCTTCAATCTCGGGACTTCAGTCGCTTTCCGATCGACTTAAAGAGGTAAATGTTTCTGTGCAGCATCGTGAGCGCGCATGTGGACGAGGGTAAATCACCTTAGCGAGAGGGATGTCTGAGAGCGACGGAGAGCATGCAGCTCGCTCGGTGGCCTTAGAGCAAGCCTACGTCCACGAAGTATACGAGCAATGTGCCGAGAAGACCACGCAAAGTAAACACTGGCCACGAGTATATCAGTTCCTTCAGGAACTCGAACCGGGTGCCCTCGTCTGCGACATCGGTTAGTCCAAAGTGTACTTTGCGCTTTTTCTTTAGACAAATAAGTTGCGTTGACTGCCTCGCAAACGCTCGGGTGTGCAAAATTCTGGCCCAGTATTCATCGCATAGTTAACAGAGTTTGCGTTCCGCGTGCTTTGTAATATTATATTACCTCTTCGTCTCCACGTAACAACGTTATGTCGGCATCATCTAGGTTGCGGCAACGGAAAATATCTCAGCGTAAATCACAGCATTTTCAAAATCGGGGTGGACCGATGCAAGCGTTTCACGGACATCGCGCGCGAGAAGGAAAACGAGGTGCGTGTGTACATATCAATTGTATGTGGAATAGAAGTTTTCCTATTTTTTAACTACTTTAGTCTCGCTTAATCTCCGTTTTACATTTCGCAGAAATTGCATTTTCTGCGGCAAGTTTGCGCGGGAGCTGATTTCGAATTAATTCGCGCGAATGATTCACGGTTGAATATTCACGGAATCGCTTGTTTGTGTGCAATAAGGTTCTGATCTGCGATAATTTGGCCCTACCATTCCGAGAAGAGAGCTTCGATGCGGTGCTGTCGATCGCCGTGGTGCATCATTTCGCCACCACGGAGAGGAGGGTACACGCGTTGAAGGAGCTGGCGCGGGTCCTCAGGATCGGGGGTCGACTCGTTATATCCGTCTGGGCTATGGAACAAAAGCATAGGAAGGTAAGAAGAAGTCCCACCTCTTGACGAATTTCTAATGAATTTCTCCCTTTGCGAATTACATTATTATATTCGCAGTTTGAATCGCAAGATGTTTTAATACCGTGGCCCAAATCGCATTGCACGAGCGCAGCGTCAGACGGGACGAAGCATTCGGGTGCATCGGACGGTAACGAGAAGCGAGATGATGATGCTGCACAGAAATATCCGTCATTCTCCAAGAGGTGAATTTTTGAATAAATTGTCTCGCCGACGTTAGGGTTGATCGTAACGCGTTCAGCCTCGTCCTCGTGCAATTTCCTGCAAATATGTAGGTCGTAACTCTGTCATGGTTTCTTGTTCCAGAAATAGCCAACGAAAATGTAAAAGCAAGAGTTATTGGATCGATCCGATATTCAGCTTGTCACCATCCACCAGTAGCCTCTCTAGCCCGAATGAGACCTGCTATAGCTGTTTCCGGCGAGCGTTGCAGGTAACTAGATGAGTGAGTGAATGAGCGAAAGAAACAGACAGAGAGTGATTACCAATAAAGCTGCAACATTTTCAGCTCAAACATCTGAAAAATTCACTGAGGTGGTTTTGACAGCATTTGAAGATCTTCCTCTATTGATCTTGTTTTACTCTCAAATTCATTTGATTAAATGTCAAGAGTCGTTCACTTCAATTTTCTTACCTGACCGCTGTCTACTTTATTTTGAAAACCAAAATCAGGTCGAAAGAATTGAATTCCTCCGGTTTATTTCGACATTATATTTATGGTGTATTATGCAGTTATTATTGTTACCCACGATTAGCAGGTTTGCACGATCATTTTCAGAAATTAGCGAGGAGCAGACGCGGAGGTGGCGGTCGCGCATGGTTTCCTGGAAGTTGGCAGAGCGGTACCAAGAGTCGGCGGCACTACGATCCCGAGGACTCGACCGATGTGGACGAGCTGCCAATCGAGCTGCGCCGTGTCGAGACCACACACACGCTGACTGTGACGAACAAGCATTCCACGGATACGCTAAGCATCAAATCCAAAAGCTTGGGCGATATCCTGGAGATCGAGCGGCTCGATTTGGTGCGTTCCCGGTCCAGCATCCCATTTTACTCGACGTCTGAACTGATCCTGGACGAGCGATCAGTTTCGTCATCGTCGAGCGGCTCAAAGCCGCGGCTGGTGAAGCAGAAGTCATACGTGGAGGAAATCGGTTTGGAGAATCTTGAAGACACTGCCATTGAAAACCTGATCAAGGACCTCCCGGACTTCTCCTACCAGTCGTTGCGCAAGCGCAACGTACCGTTGAAACAAAGCTCGATGAACGAGGAATTGATGTCGGCGGAACGGCTGGAGGAGAAGGAACGAGTGCGTCGGAACATCATGAAGCAGGCGTCGCTGAACGAGGAACTCATCTGCAAGTGGCGGACGTTCGAGGCACTCAAGGATTCGATCAGCCCGGTGAGCGCCAGTCGGCGCTTCCAATTGCTAAAGAACGGACTCACCAATAAAATCAAGCGCTCCACAACGAATATCGAAAAGGTCTCTAGCATGTCTATCAAGAATGGTTTTGTTCGAATGCTGCAGGGATGGAAATCCTGCGAGAACGAATCAACGTCCGCCGCGACGGCGGAGGCAACGACGAAGTCGAAGTCAACGGACAATAAGGTGCAACCAATAACTGTGGTGAAACGTAGCATCGAGGGTGTCGAACGTCGTCTCTCACGCGAAGACGGCTCGGACTCGTCCAAAGACAGCAGTCTGCAGAGCGACACCAGCGTAGACTCCGAAGATAGTTTCGCATCTGTGATTTACGTGCCGAAGCAGGACGTCGCTGTCCCGGCACCGCCGGCGTCGTCCTCGGTCAATGAGGTTCCTTCCGCGCCGCGACCGGTGGCATTGCAGCTTGGCACAACGTCGGCACCGCCGTCGCCGCGTGTCAAGCAGCCGCTGGACGGTGGTCAATCGTCTAGATTCAAAGTGATGAGCGTGTCGCCATTGCTGAAACAGCAATCGACGGGCACGAATACGAATACGAATACGAGTGTAAACACGCATCTTGATGACGCGACAAAGCCTAGTGTGCCGACCGTCGACTGCGAGGAAGCGTCCGACACTGTACAGGCACCGGCCTCAGGAAAATTCCAGCTCATATCGGAATCGGTGGAACCAGACGTAGAGCCGGACACCACGTCGTTGATACATGCCTTCAACGACGTCAACAAGGTGGTCGGTCGCGAGCCGATCGCGAGCGAGGACGACAGCCGAAAAGCTAGACTGAACCAGATCAAGGAGCTGCTCATAGCGAAGCCGGGCTTTGCGACGCGCGCTAGACCGTCGTTTCCTTTGGTAAGGCGTGCCTCCACGGCGGCCTCGGGTCGTCTGGAGACAGTCACGAGGATTTTGCCACGTTTACTATCCCTGGAATTGTTCAATCCGGAGACCGACGACTTGGACAGCGACTCCAGCGGCGTCTCGTCGCCGGAATCAGTCGGCTCGGTGATCAGCGTCACGTCGGACGAACGGTACATCGCGAGGAGAGAGGCCGAAGGGAAGAGAAACAACGCACAGACAGACGAGAGTCTTTCCAAGTCGAGCGGTGACGATGTATCGAAGAGGACGAAAGAAACGGAAAGCAGTATACGTGACGACGAGTCGTTGAGTATGAAAACAACAACGTCACTCGAGGATTCGAATACACCTCTGGATCCTCCGCACGACAACTCGTCCGGCGACACGGAGGACGACACGCCTCTCGCGGAAACCGAGATGACGCGCGACACTTGTCAAAATAACTTCAAAGCTGACACGATCGGTCCCATGTCGCGCATCCTTCTGGACAGCGGCAAGTCCATCTCCCCGCAGTCTATGAGGCTTCTCGAGGCCGCCGCCAACGTGGCGAGCTCGCTGGAGGACGCTGTGGAGACAGCGATTCAACGCAACGCCCAAGTAGAACAATTCTCGCAAGTAGCACAACGGCGAAACAACGATGGCTTCTGGTCGCAGTCGAACCTGCGAACGCGAGCGTACTTGAAGCAGGATTGTAAATCCGCTTCGGTAGATTTGGGCGGCTACGCTGACGAATCGAGCAGCGATCTTATACGAGATATCAGTCGGTACTGCCAGAACTCGTCGTTCGATTTTCTCGAGGTCTGCCAGACGTCGAGGACCACGTCGTCGTCGTCGGACGTCGCGGAGAATAACGTGGACGCGGAGTCGGACATCACGGCCTGTTGGGACGGATGCAATCAAGTTCCCAAGGAGACTTCGTGGATCGTAAACGAAGCATACGACAGTAGTGGACACGACAAGTTCGCCAATGTGGTCCAATCCAAACTGATACCCAAATCCTCTAGATCTCTCTGCGAGGATGTCGTTTTGGAGTCTGAATTCGATCGTAAATTTCCACGCGATTCCAAGTACGAGGTTGAGCTCGAACCCGAGCCCAAAGCTACATTCATATCCAAATACGACGAAACGTTTAGAGTCAATCGCGAATCCGAGGAGAAATTGAAAGCTGAAGTCGACCTCGTATCTAGATTCAATCCCGAGTCCAATAGTAATCTCACGAATGGTAGCAAAAAGTCGTTTATCAATGCTGAAAGCACGCTCAATCTCCAATCGGGAGCAGGACGTAAATCCAACATTAATCAGGAGCACTGTCGCTCCGCCAACACCTCGTCGTTGTTGCGCAGCAACTCGGACGACGCATTGGACTTCGTGATGGTGTCGAAGACGGGCGAGTTCGAGTGCGAGGAAGCGGTGGAGAGCTCGAAGGCGGCCGGGAAGTGGCGTTCCTCTCGGAGCGGGCTGTCGATGGACTTGAGCGACGTAGGCGACTCGCTGATGGAGAACGCGGCGACGAGCCTGAGCGACGGCAGCCAAACGGCGTCGACAGCGAGGCTGTTCACCGGCAGCACGGTGTCATTGGTGTCGAATCCGAACGTGGGCAGTACCACTCGTCGGTGCTCGGTGGAGCGACGCAGACTGCAGGAGCGCGGCCGTTCGTTAGACGAGATGTCGAGCGACGCGAAGAGGCGGGACACCGCGGGCTGCCTGGTCACCGCGAGCACCGACACCCTGAGCAACGCCTCGTCCCAGGAATCGTTGCCCTCCGATCGCGGCGGCGGCTCCATCACCTATCACCAATATTATCACGTCTTTCGGGAGGGCGAGCTGGATCAGCTGATCAACAAGTACGTCGAGAACCTGCATATCATCTCATCGTATTATGACCACGCTAGCTGGTGCGTCGTCGCGGAAAAAGTGCAGGTCTGGACTATATGACTTCGGATACGGATCATCGTATGAAGGACCAGCGGCTGCCGCGACTCGCTCTCGGCCGTCTTCGCCAAGCTGTACCCGGGTGTCTCGATAGGAGATGTCAGCAAGAAGGGATCAACTAGGTTCAACTTTAATGAAAATTCGCATCTGCTTAGTTTCACTTTTCAGTCGGAAATAGTTCCCGATTTACTAATTCAAGAAAATGAGTCGCAGACCTGAGAAACTGGGAATGTACAATTCCCCGAGTCCTTTGATTTTTTTATGTCTAACACGGTTCGCACCACTTAGGACTTGGAATACGAAACGGCGTGTCGGAAAGAATTCTTACTTTCGCGATAAGAGTACTGATCCCTCTTTTTTTGGGGCACACAGTACACTCCGGTGGGCGAATTGAATGCGGTTAAGCGCGCGAAATTCTCGGTTCGAGTGCGTGGTTTACGACTCTAAATCCGTAGATCTAAGAGTCCAAGGATCTCAAAATTCAGGGGTCCAAGAATCCAAGGATTTCAAGGCTCAAGGATTTCATAATAATCCAAGTTAACGAGTTGACTTTCTAACGGTCCGTTCTGAAAAACTCTGCGACGACCTATATCGCTATTGAAATATCGCTTTGCGCTCGTTGAACATTCCTTTCACGTTTATCTCATCAAGATATCTCTGTCCGTGATGTCACTGAAGTGATGCAGGAATATGACTTTAAGGATTAACGGTAGAAAGTAACGAATCAACATTGCATTAAATTGATATGTCATGTAATATCCGTCGATAAAACGGCATTTTTTAATTTTCTTTCGGTACTGTTAATCGGCTTGTATTAATTGCATAAATGACTTTCCATGTCCACGGCTCGTTTGGCTTTAGCCTCACTTCAGGGACGTTCGGGACCGCTCATTTCATTTATCGGACTCGCACATCTCGGAACAACGATTGCAGAAAGCATGATTCTTCGAGGACGCATCGAAGTAAAAGAGGAAGGAAACGTACTGTTTGCTCGAGGGGTGTTAGTTTTCTCGAAGAGTGGTGCGATCTGAATGTACATGCGTTAAGCGTAAAAGTTCAGAGAAAAAAAAAACATTCAGAAACGGCAATTGGCTCCCGGCTGCGGGGCGTATTTTCTAGCTTCTCGAGGAACCGACAATATCCGAACGCTTGAACGTAGATATACCTCAATAATGCGAACGTTCCACTTCCAGAAATGTATACACATGCATACTATACATGCATACGTTTACACACGTGTTTACGTACATTGTACACGTACTAGGGTATCTCTTATTTGTAGAAAAAATTTTACACAATGAATTGCATCGGCGTATTTAGCTGTCGGCGTTGAAATTGACAGCGAAATTAGATACGACGTAGAACGGCGACATTTCCAACTCGAATGATTTATAGAAGCAAATAAAATGTAGAAAGTGAAATGCTTGCGATAATCGGACAAGAGCAAGTAAGGGACATCCTGATACACATATCTATTCACACACATATATACACACACACACACACAGAGAGGTATACATATACACATACGACATACGTACGTACATACGTGATACATATACTATATTAGGATATAAGGATTCAAGGATCCAACGATCCAATGATCTAAGGGTTGAATGCTTATATCCTTGGATTCTTCGCCCTAGGTTTTTCGATTCCTCAGATTGGTTTTTTTTCGTTTTACAGTCTTACAGTCTTACTCATTAACGCCTGGACCTGCATTTTTATCATCGTTTTCCTCATCTACACAGATCTCCGAGTTCCAGACTGTATGTATTGCACTACCACAGACTTCTATTGAAGCTGTGTGAACTGCAGCCTGAAACTCATCAATATAAAGATTATGAAAATGTGAATCCTAGTAAAACTGAGGTCCAGGCGTTAATTAACAAGACTAGGAATCACTGATGCCTTCCCACGTGAGCTTCTACATGTGCTTAAATTCATTCGGGGAAGGCAACGGTGATTCCCTAGTGTACAGCACTTTTATTGCCGACCTCCTTCGTTCCGTGAGTGCTCACCCCTTTGGAAAGTCCTCAGTTTTCCCCACGATCGTACTCCAAAAGTCCCCCCAGATCCCTCAACATTTTAGTCCGGGCAGTCTCTTTGTATAGATCTGTAATCCTTTTAATCCCGAGACACACGAAAGATTTTAGCGTGTTGTTACATTTGACGATTTTTTTAATTCGTACAGCAAGGCATTTTCGACTGAAGATCCAAGGATCCAAGCATCCGTTTATCGGTATACTCACACGTCGCATAGAGCAGGGCATAAATGTAATCTAAGCTTCGTTATTTTTATGATCTCAATTAATTATCGTAGTCGAGAACCAAGTTTTTATCGCGATACCCTTTAACCGGTGAACCGGACGCCGATCCTGTCGCGTCAGACACCCGCAGTGAAATTGCCGATCGACTCCACACGTGTGATACCGTAGGATAAATTCTCATGAGATTGTACATCGCGAAAGTGATAATGAATACTCGCGTCGGATCGCTAATGTTAACGCGATACTACATTAAGAACTTTTTAAGGTCAGAGCGGGAAACCTGTCCCTCGCAGTTTTCGGCGCATATAACATGCGGCAGGAAGGAAACGAAAAGGAAAAACACAACGGATGAGAGCGAGCTTGGGATTACTGGTTAAAGGGTGACTCGATCGAGAGGCACAGGCTGCTGTTTCAGTTTCCAGAGAACCGTTTGATTAGTCAGACGCATTTAACAGGTAGTCGACGATGTCTTTTTTTTCTAATTTATGGAATGAGTTCCATTCGTATACTCGTTTCGAGGAAGGAAACGCGTATCAGAAGCGTGCGTGCGTGTGTGTGTGTGTGCGTGAGAAAGAGAGAAAGAGAATAAAACGGTGTAAATATGTAAAATAAAGTGTTCCTGACGTAAACGCACAGAAGATCGTCAGAAGGCATAGTTCCAACAAGCGGCAATTTCGCACGAGAATTCTCTATCAGCTAACCCCGTTCCTCGTCTCTCCTCATCATCGTACAGATCCCCCGAGACGAAACGGGAGAAGATTCGGTTTTAACAAGTAAATAGCGACGGCGACGTGTTCGAGCCGGGACGCCGCGGAATAAATTGCGGTAGTAGAGTCACATTTAATAAGTCAACAAGACCGACATGTGCTTGACGCAGAATAAATATTGACTGTCCATTATTAGGCACGAGATTCCGTTCAAAAATGTCAATATTGAAGAATTACTTTTACGACTGGACGCCGGGAAGCGTCTTAACTTCGAGCCAACTTGGACGAAACTCCGATTGACTTAATCGCCAGAGTTGCCCGCGGTAAAATTTCAAACTGTAATTTTCGCTGCCCGAGGTCCAGCGTCTTCCTTTTCGAGAACGACGAAAAATTAATTATTCCATTCGCGTTAACGAGATTACGGGTATCGTTCGAGACCGGTTAATCGCCGAGTTAATCGGAGCTTGGTCGAGGTCGGCTCTTACCATTTTACTTCAATCAACGTCTCTTCCCGTAGCTACAGCCCCAATTAGAGAAAACTTAACGAGAATCTCGTAATGCTTGGTCGACGAAATTACCTCGCAAGATAAACGAGCGATCCCGAGATACGCGCGGATGCTCGGAAAGCGGAAGTAATCCGGTGCCTTTCAAATAGCGCACGATAACGAATTTTCGTAGCTCACCGGCACCCTGGAACATACCGCTTTTAAAACTAGTGAACACAAGTCAGAAATACGAGTCTTTGTGTCTTTATAATTCATCAACTCGAAGACGTATGCACTTGGTAAAATATTTTTCCTCGATAGCTATTTTCAAATAGTTTTCAAGGAAAATGACGCGAATCCAAGAAGATTGTAGTAAAACGCAAATTGTCAGAGCGACCCTGCCGAAAATAATTCTACAAAATTCTACCAAGAAATTAAGTATAACTACTAGAATCTAACTTTAACGTAACGGATCTACGAAATGTACGTCAATCTACTATCAAAAAATGTAGATTCCGTTACTTTAATAAAAAACTTTTCACTCACCGACACGATGCGCAGCGGCGGAGTTGTATCTACGTTGATTCTGCAATGGCGCCCGATGCCTCCTCCTCTCAGAAGTCGTTGTCTCAGCTGCCCTCCGACACACTTGCGAATTTACACTTCCGTTTGTAAAGTCACTTGCCACTTTCACTGTGACCAAATGCCACTTCACTCGCGAACTTACAGTTCCGTTTGCAAAGACACTTGCCACTGTCACTGTATCCACATGCCGCTTCTTCGGTTTTCACCGTGTCCGATTGTCACTGAGTCCGATTGCCACTACGAAATGTGCGATTACATCGAGCATCGATGGCAAATCGCGGGAATTCAGCGATCGCACGATGATATTAATCACTGATCATTCGCAGAGAGCGATCGCGGTTTCTTCCCGCACTTGTCGCGAACGCGTATCAAGAATCATACGATATGCGAAGCGGCGCGGCCATAACCGATCAATTCGACTGTCGCCGCGTGAATAATCCTGCGTACGGCGTCGTAAACACCGCAAAAACCGAGCGCGGATTCCACGAAATGACGTGGCACTGTAAACACCTCGGCCGAAAATCGAGCGCGCATTCCAATAGATTGTTTTTCACCGAGGTGTTCACGGCGCTACGTCATTTCTTGGAATCCGCGCTCGGGTTTTTCGGTGTTTACGGCGCCGTACGCAAGATCAGTTACGCGGCGACAGTCGAATTGATCGGTTATGCCCGCGCATATCGTATGATTCTTTCTTGATACGCGTTCGCGACAAGTGCGGGAAGAAACCGCGATCGCTCTCTGCGAATAATCAGTGATTAATATCATCGTACGATCGCTGAATTCCCGCGATTTGCCATCGATGCTCGATGTAATTTCGTAGTGGCCATCGGACTCAGTGACAATCGGTCACGGTGAAAACCGAAGAAGTGGCATGTGAATACAGTGACAGTGGCAAGTAACTTTACAAACGGAACTGTAAATTCGCGAGTGAAGTGGCACTTGGACGCAGTGACAGTGACAAGTGTCTTCACAAACGGAACTGTAAGTTCGCGAGTGAAGTGGCATTTGGTCACAGTGAAAGTGGCAAGTGACTTTACAAACGGAAGTGTAAATTCGCAAGTGTGTCGGAGGGCAGCTGAGACAACGACTTCTGAGAGGAGGCGGCATCGGGCGCCATTGCAGAATCAACGTAGATACAACGTAGATCCGCCGCTGCGCATCGTGTCGGTGAGTGAAAAGTTTTTTATTAAAGTAACGGAATCCACATTTTTTGATAGTAGATTGTAGATTGACGTTGTACATTTCGTAGATCCGTTACATCAAAATGGACAGGTTACAAATAATTTCGCGTCTTATTTAATATATTTAATTGATCGAAGAGAAGTGATCTCATAGAGCTCTACAAATCGAAGTATGCTGAGCTCATTTTTCACGTTTAAAATCGTTAAACTACATCATAGAAGTTACGCGAAATATGACGAATATTATCGATGTATTCGGCCAACTAATCTCTCGTAGCCTATCCATTTTTAATTAAAGAATTGATATATGTATAAAGTGTAGTTTGCTAAGAAATTCTACGTATTTTACAAGACTTTACTGGTTTAAAAAATTTGAGAAACAATCTGCTTACTTGTTAGAATATTACAAAAATTAACAAAAGTGTTCCAATTCTAGCATTTTCATTTTAATTTTTACAACGCTTTTTAAATTTACGTAGAATTTCTTAGACTCTGGCAGTTATTATTTTATAGTTTTGTAGAGTTTTGTAGAATTATTTCCGGCAGGGCTGCGCACAGAACTGTACATTCTAATGCCGGCACTCGTCGGTACTCGGTCAGTAACGACCGGTAATGAGGGAAGCGCGATAGAGCGGTAGGTACTCGCGGAGAGTGGTAAGGTCGATACTTTGACCGAAGTCGCGAAGGTGACGACGAGATCGCTGGAGTTTCAGACTCGTCTTCTGGATCCTCCTTCATTCGATACGAGCGTCGATCCTAATCTACTTTTTCACACTTCGAGTTGGCTGTTCCTAATTTTATTTAACTATCCAGTTGGCCATTTGCGCGGCGGGATATGCCACGACAGATTGACAGCAAATGCCGTGCAAGACCCAGCGCGAAATGACTCGTCGATCGATGTCGAAACGACGTCGATGGGGATTTGCCGTTTTAAATAAGACACACTTAAGGCATTTGAAAGTACTTAAAAAAGGCGATCATTGAGAAATACTCGAGGTAATATTGAAAAGTAATCTGTGTATGACGGGGCGGCTTCGGGCAAGTTCCGATTAACTTAATCGGCGATTAACCTGTTTGAGCAACACCCGCGGTACTCCGATCAGCGCGGGCGAGAACTATCTTTCCGCCGTTCGACGCAGAGAGGGAGAGATCCCAATTCAAAGGAGCGAATTCGCGCGCCAGTGAGAAATTCGGCACGGCATGGTGATGAGTGCCGCTGTCCGGCGGGACAGCCGAAGTCGCCCTCTGTTGCGTAACGATAATTAACAGCTGGCAGATCGACCAGCTCCGCGGGGACCGCAGGTTCGTGGAGATCGCTCGATCGGAGAAGCCCTCCGTCGAGGCAGGAGAGCGGAGGTACGACGGTTCGACGGATTCGGGACGTCGGTCGGGGGACACCCGGGGGGTGGGGGAGAGGGGAGGGAGGGGAAAGACAGTGTGGCGTTCTCCGGGCGCGAGAGGAGGAACACGGCGGCGGCGGCGGCGGCGGAGGTGCCGCGTAGTTGGAGGCGCGGGCTCTCACGGCGATGGATCCTCGCGCAGCATCGGGCAATCGCTAATCGGGTCGTCGGCATCGCTCGGCGCCGACGGCGGCGGCGCTCGCTCGCTCGTTCGTGCGCTCGCTCGCCCGCTCGCTCGCTGGCGCGTAATCGGCGGGAGGAGGCGCCGAGCGCTCGAGGTGGCGCGTGTCCGGGTAGCGCAGTCTACCGTTGACCGCTAACCCTTTCGCACACGGAGGGGTGCGTGGTATCCTCTCGTCGTACGAAAGTGTTCGGCTCGCTCTCTTTCTCTCTCTTCCTCTCTCTTCCTATCCAGGGCGAGAGGAAGGTCCGACCGTCGAGGGACGTTCGCGCGGACCCCATCCCCGTCCCCCGGGAGCCTCGGGCGAAGTTTCGCGAGCCCGTCCCTGCCGTTCCCCCGCGATGAACGGGAACGCGAAGAACGAGCGGCCGTGCGCCGACGACGTCGACGCCGCCTCCCTCGGCGCCGACATTCTCAATCCCTTCGTGCACCGCCTCGAGCTCGGCTCGACCTACGAGAAGCTCAAGGTCAGTATCTCGCGGAAGCGCGGACTTCCTGCCCCGGGATCGATGCTCGGTGCGATCGTGCGTTGTAGGGGATGCCGCCACCGCCGCGTCGCTCGAGTGCTTCGATCGCGGTGCCGAGGAAGTTGCGCGTGAATGTCGAGACTCCTCGCGGCTTGCGTACGCGACAAAATTCGCAGGCTCGTTCCGTCGCGGTTGGACTGACGGAGACTGACGACGACGACCCGGCGAAACAACTCGGACTTTCGAGACCGGTCGTTTCGAAAGAAAAATAAAAATGTCGAGTGATCCCCGTCTTTCCCTCCGGCGACCCGAGTGTCCCCTGAATTCGGGGCGAGTAGCGTAACACAATCTGGACATGGCACAGTTATACGTGTAACGATTATCGCCGTTACATAAGATCGCGTTGCAGTTTTCAGACTGTGGCGAAATAAGAACGCGTGAGTGACGCGGCGAGAAAGAAAACGTCGGCGGGTACGGCCGAGGAGATATCGCGCGGGCACGGGCCGGTTTTTCCCCTCGAGTCGGCCGCGGCGCGCGACTTTCACGGCGCGCCGCGGCGGGCCAGGTCGCGCCACCAATTTCGCGTCTATCGCGGTCCCGATCGCCCGCTCGTTTTCCCGGCAACAAAGGGGGTATTTTACGGCCGCGCGGTCGGCCGTCATCACGGGCCGACATGGCGCGCGAGGCGTGCGCCTCGTGTGTTATTTCCGCCCCACTTTCCTCGACCGCGCGCCGTGCCGCGCCGAGGGTCTCCGGCGCGAAACGCGACGCGAACGTTAGTCACGTGCGTTAAACTGTGAACAAGGTCATTGCGAGCGATCGGGCTTCGGATGCTCCGGTAACTTGCGACTTAGGCCTGGTTGCACCAACGTCGCTTAACTTTAACTTTAGCTTAATTCGCTCGTTGTCTCTTTCTAAGGGAAACAGAGAGAGAGAGAGAGAGAGAGAGAGACGAAGGGTGAATTTTAAACGTTACGTGACGTTGGTACAACCGGGCCTTAGGCCGGTATTCGTAGTCGATTCTTATTTCAAAATCATCTCGAGTGTCGCCTTAAGACGCCAATACGGCTCTGTGATTGGTTGAAAGCACATTAAGAGTGTACTTAAGATGATCTTAAATATAAGAACGGTCTATGAATGTACTGACCGTAGATAGCTCGACATGCTCAGTGAGAAACGATTCGTCGATCGACGACGATCGATCACTGGATAGAGTTCAAATCGATCCGCGTGCAACTTCAGACGGGTGGGCAACCTAGCAGCACAGTGCATTGGCTAATATTAACCAATGTTTAACCAATGTTTGCTCAATGCACTGTGCTACTAGGACGCGCGCACGGCTGTCCCGCCTTTCCTGGCGAAAATTTTAAGTGATAGATGATGTTTATATTTATCTGTGAAGAGTTTTATCGATAGTTACATTGTTTATGAAGAGTTTTATCGATGGTTACACCGTTTGGGAGTACATTGCAAACACCTGGTTAATTCTTTACTGACAATAACATTTTACAAACACTTAGAAAACTATAATGGAAACGTTTGACGTTGTATCATTAAGCGCAATTTGGACACGCGTAACCGTGAACATGTCATAAACAACTCCACGTTTAAATTTATATCTCGCAAACAATTCAAGAAATGTTTTAAAACTCAACTAAAACATTGACTCAACATTTGAGCAAACTTCTTTTAATAAACATATTATTTTCGCCAGGGGGTTGTGGGACACGCGGTATTTTCGCGCACGCACGGAGCTCGCCTGCGATATTGTTCGAATTTAAAGATCTAAGAGACCCATCGACCTGGATTGCCCACGACACGAGAACGAGGAAGTGATTTTCGCACTCGTTAAACTCGTTTCCCTCCGGCGTTCCAGTTCGGCTTTTGCGAAAAACGAGACCGCCGGGCGGTTTTTCCCCTTCGTCGTCCGTGCATTTCGCGAGCCATTAAAATCGCGGCCCGCGCTTTTCTCGCCATAAAACACGACGCGAATGGTACTCCTTCGTGGACCGATGCTTTCTCTTGTTAAAACACCAGCGAGGTCTCGAGCGCGCGTAGAAAGCCCGCATTCTAGATGCGGCGAGTGAATGAGGAACGGCAACGTCCGTCGTTCTAACGGGATTCGGACTGGATCGAGTGTCGTTTCGTGAAACTGAGAAGATCAAACGAAATTGTATCGCAGTCGGGTTCGATTCAGATCACATTCGCTCTCCATTTAACTCTCTCCTCTTGCCCCATATGCGTCTCGTTTGCATAAATCGCAGCGCGTTTTAAATAATGTCAGCCCGTATACGTACATTAAGTCACGAGTTCCCGTGACTGTTACACGCTAACGCATGCACGTATTTCCTGGCACGTCTCGCCGCGAGACGGCGCAACGCGGCCCTTAATATTTACAGTTACATCCGCGGGACAACTTTCTACGCGAAAATCAGCGCATGACGAACGCGCGGAAGGCCTCTTCGTTACTATTTGCGTGACGTTATTGATTAGAACAACTTGAATCCAGCGAATAACCCGCTGATCCTCGTTAAGAGATTCGCTCCAGACGTCGCTTTCATATCCGTACACGAAACTCGCCCTCAATTTCTTCCCTAATCATCGTCCCGATTCCCCGTCGCCTCTGTTTACAGGAGAATTATGTCACCTCGCACTCGAGTCGATCTGGGTCAAGAACGAGGCTTGCTTACTTTGTTTCATTACGCGATTAAAACTGATAAATATTCTTGGTAGAGCCTTACTTTTGCATTGTACGGTGACGTACAGAATGGTTGCGACACTTTTTTTTTACCTTATAAGAAACGCGCATTTAGCTTCAGGGCGTCGTTTCTGTATCTTATAGTAAAAATGAGCGGCTGTGTCTCTTTCCAAGGGAACAGTTAGAAAGAGACGCAGCCACTCACTTTTAGCATTTTTACTATAGTACAAGATACTGAATTGACTCCCCCCCCCCCCCCCGGTTTACGTTTTTCGAAACATTTTCTCGGAGGAAAATTTTACTCGAGAAATAGGTCGAAAACGCTCAAAATGGTTTGGAGTAAAATATTCCTTGGAGAAGATTTTGGAATCCTAAATCTAAATGTACGTCCCTAAACTCACTTTAAAAAGTGCCCAGATAGCCTGCATGTCCAAAAGACGTCTTTAAGGGGTCATTCCACTTTAACGGCTCAAAAACTATGCTTATTTTTCACAGTAAATACACCATACAATGAAATAAATCTTTTGGGGATTTATTAGGACACTCTTAAATAACACAACAAAGTTTTTGTTATAATTTAAACAATTTTTTAATTAAGCGTTTTCGAATGGCGTGTCGAAAAAGGTGCAAGTCCGCTGCGTTGACGACTTTTATCATTCAGGCTTACTTGAGACAAAAATCGAAAAAGATTCCAAATCATAGCGACACTCACATAGATTAGCAATCTTTTTTGATTCTTTGTTTCAGTGATCACACTGATGAAAATGCTAAAAGTGAGTGTAAATGTGAGGTAAGCCTGAATGATTAAAAGTCACCAACGCAGCAGACTTTCATCTTTTTTGAGCGCGCCATTCGGAGGGTGTAGAAAACGCTTAATTAAAGAATTGTTTAAATTATGACAAGATTTTTTTGTATCATTTAAGAGTGCCCTAATAAATCCCCAAAAGATTCATTTCATCGCATGGTGTATTTACTGTGAAAAATTGTTAACGATAAGTATAGTTTTTCGGCCGTTAAAGTGGAATGACCTCTTAAGACGATATTGAGTTGTTTTTTAGACGTGTACGTCTAAAAGTTGTCTTGTAGGTATCTACCTTTTTATTATGTCTTTTAGACATACATTGCTATCTGGGTGTTACAACCATTCGGTTTATTACTGCACATTACACGTCCGGCGTATCGGTTTCTTGGGTAAGACGAAGCGAGATGAGACAAAATACAGCTGAGGCATGGCCGATATGCGTCTAACGGAACAGCGAAACGTAACGAACGGTACTCGCATCCTATCTCCTTTCCGCTCTTCATTCTTTCTTTCTCTTCCTTTTCACGAGCCGGAAAGCCGAAGCCTTCGGTGATGGACGCCCCGCAACCTTGACCGCGTAAGACGGGCGACAAGTTAGTCCGAGGGCCAATTACTTACCTCGGCGTCCCATTTTCGCGATCCTGCGATATCGCGAGGACACTCCGTCGATTTCATGAATCTTGAACGTAGCTAAAAATGAAGTTCCTCGACGTGTTTCAAATATTAACGTGTACACGGCACCTGGAATACATGAGCATGTTTAATTTGTCGGACGTTTGTCGACTACCAGGGCAAAGACCTGTAAATAAAAAGTCAAGCTTGCTCCATCTGACTTTTTGATTTCACATTTGCGGCAAATGGTCGGAACAGTACTACAATGTCGAATTCAGCTTATACACGGAGAGACTTTTCTCTTAAAATTTCTCTTGAAGATCATGTAATTGCGAGACAACACGGCATCTCGAAGAATTTTATACTCTCTAAAAGTCAATCAGTGGATTATCAAAAGCAGTGAATAGTCACTGATTTACAGTTGTAAGTATGCCACTTATAACTGCAAATCAGTGTCTATTCACTGTTTTCAGTGATAATTCACTGATTGATTTTTAGAGAGTAAGCTTTTTGAAACTTTACCACACGTTTTACTAGTAATTATACTTATTGTTAGTAAAATGTGTACTAAGGGTGTGTTCGGGACCTCACTATCAACGCTTAGCGCTGAAAACGTCATTTTATTTTTGTCGCGAAATAGAACGACGTTTTCAGCGCTAAGTAGCGCTGATTGCGAGCTCCCGAACGCAACTTGAGTATAATTACCAGTAAAAGTGTAGTAAAATTACAAAAAAAGCTCTCATAAAGTTCTTCAAAGTAGCACGTTGTTCCACGATTACGCGATTTTCGAGGTAAATTTTGCGAGGAAATTCCGTGTAGCTGTGGGAGTCGCAATCTCCAAGAAGACTTACGCGGTGATGTTTTGGTGTTTCAGACGATATTCTTAACAATCGCCCTCCTGCCGTTCAGGCTAGCCGCAATCACAACTTTGATGATCCTGGCGTGGCTGTTGGCCTGTCTCGGTTTGCACGGATTGTCCGAGGAGGATCTTCGGCGTGCTCCTCTCAAGGGATGGAGGCGGTATGTTTCAACGATACCAAGCGACCGCATAATCGCTGCGAGAGAGAAAGAAGAACGGTCCCTTCCCGTACTCGTCCCTCATTCCGAGAGTCCTACCTCTATCGTGCTATTCACGCTAACACTAGCCATACCTCTCGGGGTCGCTTTTTAATCTCTGTGCGGGTACGGTATCATCATCTTGCTTTAGTAGCGGACTGAGGGGTATATTCTGTAAAATTGCTCTGTAACGCTGTATCTCTACAAGCTACGTAGGCGCTGTGGAGCGAAGGAGAAAGAGTGAAGAGAATAAGAAAGAGCTGCAGAATTTATAGAGCGAAAATCTTACAGAATACAGGGCTAAATCTGTGTTACTTACATATCCGGATGTGCCAGTCACGCTTAGAAATTCTTCAATCTAGACGCCGCACACACATATCGTACTTTAGAGATTTACTATACTTTTCAAAGGTATTTAATAATTCAAGTTCGGGATCTTTAAGATATAAATCAAATAGAAGCGAGAACGCCAAATCACACTTGCACTGCAAAACATATCCGTTTTGTGTATAAAGGACAATTATATTTCCGTTATATTTTATAACGGATATTCAATATTAAAACGGATTTCTCATATGTCCGTTCGATTTAAGCATGACTGGTGGATTTCTTAATATGACACTTTATTCATTATACAAAATCCTTTATATAAGTAGAACCTTAATGTAAAGGATATTGTAAAGGATTTGGTCATATATTTAAAGCGGACAAGAGTTACATGACCATGGAAAGTGGTTTTCTGTTGTCGCTCAATCTGTAGTGAAAAAATTTGCTTTTTTCCGTTATAATTTCGCGGAATTTAGAGTGGACATGCTTTGCAGTGTAGGTCCGGGCAAGCTGAAGGTAGCCCATATAATTATTAATTTTTTAGATTTAATATGTAAATTCATATATCGTATTTTCCTGTCCTGCGCGCCGTTACTTCCGGACACATAGCACAGGTTTTCGTTAGGTGGAATCGTTGTCAGCAAGTTCACGTATCATAAAATCGCTGAACGATTTTCTAATTATTTCAATTCTTATATTAAATTTTTAAAAAATTACGAGGCTACCTTCAGCTTGCCCGGGCCTAAATATGATTTGCTCGTTTCTATATATTTAATAATGCTTATAGTATACAGTGAATCCGGTAAATCCGTATTAAATGCGCGAAATCATGTTCCAAAATAATACGATTAACTTTGGTTTCCATGATAAAGAGAGAGAGACAGAGAGAGGGCGAATATGAATTCTAAATGCGTATCTCCTCGCGCGAGTCAAGGTTGCACCTTTCTACCTTTAATACAGTTCTTGTCTGCGAGTTTTATCACCGTTAAACTGTCCCCGCGTCTAATGAAACATTTCGTTCGTACCGTCTCCGTCCTGTTGTAATAATTCAATTAGTGACTTGCAACACCTTGCGGAAAATGCGGCTGCGTTTCTAATTTATTGACATTGACAAAGTTGACACGCGTCATCTGAACGCAAAACTTTGCGGGAAATTAATGTCGAGTGTCTTAAGCTCGCGTTGGAATTACGGAAATGTATACCGTTTGACAAAAGCTTCCTGTTTTTATCTACAATGTACCGGTCTAAATAATATATCTAAATGTAAAATAATCGTTAATTGACAGCGAGAAGTTGCGTTACCGCTCGGTTATATTTCGTTTGTAACTTAGTCATGCGTTACTGTCAAGGTCTTGCGATAAGAAAAGTCTATAAGACGACCTTGTACCATAATGAAAGATTATGACGGGTACAGCTGGAGGAAAATACAAGGTGGGCAATGTATAACTGACTAATTTGACGCGCATACGTGCTGCATTGTGTATTACGCTTCATAATTGATTCGCCACGTGTATTCTGTACAACTGTCAAAGTGCAACCGAATAGACACCTACATCCAAAATGGCGGTTCACTCAAATCAGTCAGTTGTGTGTTGCCCATCCGGTGTTTCCAAAGTATTCTTAACTGGGTATAGCACACAGTGGGATTGCGAGTTTCTAAATTATTCATGAGACGGACACTTGTTTAGATTCGTACTATTAGTGTCACTGTCTCGAACCAGTTCTCGTTTGAATGAGAGAATAAGTTAATGCTGTATTATTAATTGGATCACGAGTGAAAGAATTTCTCTAGAGATTACAGTATTTTCTAAATTCCCGAAGCTTGTCTAGATTGAAGGATCTTCGCGAGCTGAGAAAAAGATACAAATCATTCGCTAAAATCTCCTCCCTAATCTCCGTGAAACGCTTACACGAGCGCCGCTCGTCATTTTAGACTCCCTTACGAGAGTAGAAGTAGAGAATTGCATCGGACGATGGTGCATGCGCATTGCAAATTAAACCACTTAAAAACAGAGACATGCGCATCGTGATCTGCTGGATGATGCGGGCGTTATTTCTCTGCGGTGGATTTCATCACCTGAAGGTCAAGGGCCGGAAGGCGGAAACTAAGGACGCACCGGTGCTGGCTCTCGCCCCGCATTCCAGCTTCTTCGATGCACTTCCGGTCGTGTACCTCGGCGGGCCGAGCATCGTTGCCAAAGGGGAGAGTAGCCGTCTCCCCTTCTTTGGAAGTAGGTCGCCCACCGTCGCATTGTCATCTGTTGGTGAACATAATTGATAAGAGAGAAATCGCTATATTCTTTTCAAATGGAGGCCGGATTTTAAAATTAAGTTAAATCACGTTGGCGAAACGGCGAGAGAAAACTGCTGACTTTAAGGCATACGCGTTGCAGTGTGACCCGTAGATGAATGTTTTAAATTAGATTCGCGGCCTCGCTTCTTGTAAGAAGATCTACGAACGATCTCTGCTTGATATTACAAAATCGCAATGTTCGCATTCATTTGTCTCGTTGTACATAATACGGTTATGCATTTATGGTGAATGGGATTTATTTTTCAGCAACTAACTCCGATAGTAATTGTCACTAACACAGCTTTTATAGAATGTATGTTTAATTTTATTTAACAAGTGCGCGTCTTGCATTGGCGAGACGAGAAAGAAGTGCAGAATGCGCGTACATATATAGAATTGAAGTTCTGCGAAGCGCACTAACGATCATCTAAACTTGGGTTACTAATCGAACGCTTTCACCGTCTTTTTATCCCTTTTCTTTTTCCATCGCTCGATCGCATAGAAAGTTCACCGGACACACTCGCTTGTAAACACGTTTCCCTCTTTCGTAGTACGACTTGAGTATACAGTCGACACACGCTCGGCTATCGCGATATTCTCCTCGCGACGATACCATCAAGTGGTGGATACCCGGTCTCTCTCGGTACCTGATTGCGATATTTAAATGCATCGGTGAAAATCCAGCGTCCAATATTGGAGCAATTCCATTGCATATACCTTGTCCGACTGAAACCCGCAGAAAGTTAGTACCATGGATATGTTTCGTGGGCCGACTCACTTACCAGGCCGGCGGGATGAAAATCGTGGTCCGAGGGAAACAGGCTTCCAGATCGGAAGCCCCGATTCTGGTCCTCGCGCCGCACTCGACCTTTATCGACGGCGGCATCGTTTACGTCACCGGATTCCCCTCGATCATCGTCAGGCGAGAGTCGGGATTGAATCCGTTTATCGGAAGTAGGTGATACACTCCTGTTTTCTGTTAATTTCTTTTCTCTCTGTATCTACTCCTGTAACTTTACCAATAATTCGACATATTTAAGATGCTACCTATTGTGACATTGAATACTTGTACGTGATTAGACTTGAGCTAAGTAAAACGATGAGGTATGCATACTGAAGATGTCATTGAAGTCACCGAGGCCCGTGCCGTGATACGTGACATTTTTTTTCAACGAAAACTCGCATCTCGAGTATATCATCGGCATTGTTAGCAAAATGCACAAGTGGTTAAATAATCGAAAGTTTGAGGACGTTTCCATAGAGGGAGAACAAAAAAAATCGTTTCGAATACTGTCACGATATGTGGCATTCGGAAATTAATATTAGACGGTTTATTGCGATGAATATTTTCCACATGCCTGGGTGATCGAATTGGTGAGACGCCCGCCTAGGGAGGGAAGTCCAAGTTCAAACCCTGGCTGAGGTAATATTTTTCGCAATGAACTTAAAATTAAGAAATATTTAGACACTAACATCCTGTCACGGCTCTTTAGTCTTCGTTCCTTCGAATTGGTGTTTACCATGTGCCGTATGAATTTTATTTATTTAAAAGAAAAAGCAAGTGACCTGTAATGATTATTTCAAAGTCACCTAAGACAACGATAATTATGTCCAATATGGCATGTACGGTATATCGTTATTGTTTTATTGTCGTATATAGATAGCAACGTAAATGAAAGACGCTCAACTGCCGTTCGTCATTACTTTGAAGGTTGAACATTAAGGAATTTTTATCGAAAGGATAAATTATTGGCATCTTGTCAGAAGTAATAGTGTTACGTTTGATGAATCCCATTCACCATTATATAACGAATGATTTTTTTTTAGTGGGTACACTTGTAAGATTTCTATTACTTAACACTTCGATCGCAGTTTGACTAAACAATGATCCGTACTTGTGGAAACTTGCAAAATAATCGGTCTCGATCTTTTGCAAGGATGTTGTGTTGTAATGAGTTTCCGCTCTCTCGGGTGGTCATTGACTGATCGCCTTTAAATAACCGATTATAACAAATCGTTCGCAAGACTTTCTTACGAGATATATTACTTCAAAATAAGTTGTTATGCAACGTAGCTAAAGATAATTGGCTCAGTCAGTCCGAATGAAGTCAGCGGGATCCAAAGCATAATTATCGCTACATAGTTTTATTGGCGATGACTAGCGCTTAAAGTTAAGTTTTTATGAAATCGCCAATACTTTCCGTTACTTTTCTTAATGTTTGATGTACATAGAACTCATCAACTACACACAGCCGGTCTACGTGTGGAGGGAAGATCCGAATTCCCGTCAGAATACTATCAAGGAGATCATTGAGAGGACTACTTCCAAGGAAGATTGGCCACAGGTAAACAGAACATTAAACTATTAGTGGGGCTTATAGCGAAAGGAGGAGAGTGAAGAAAAGATTTATAAATATAACGGAGGAAAGTCCTCTGTTATATGAGATAGGTTTCTAATATGAGATAGCTGGTTTTCAACACCCAAATTCAATCGCAAATCTTTTTTCGCAACGATTACGCGATCTAACAATGAATTTTTCACTAAACAGATTTCGCTCCAAGGGCACTAAATTCATGGCGGAATCAACCGATGATGCCTATTAATTTAACAGAAACCCCGCTATCCCATATATTAGGATCCTATCTCATAATAGGGGGGCTCTCCTCTGTACTTAGAATATATAAAAATCGAACGTGTATGCCGGGATCTGACGTAGTCTGACGTTACTATATCTACGTTATGAACTCTTAAGATGCTACCACAACAGTTGACATCCCCAACGTTTTCTTTAATTTATTGTAACTCGAGGAATTAAAGTCCAGAGAATAAAAGCACATTAATATTATTCGACGCAACTATTTTTTTAATTAAAAGAACTTATTGCGAAAAATATTACCTCAGCCCGGATTTGAACCTGGACCTCCCGCATACCGTGACGAGCGCCTTATCAAGTCGACCACCGAGGCGTGTAGCAACATCTATCGTAATAATTCTCTTAATTAAAAAAAGGAATACAGGATAGGTTGAATAATATTAGTGCTCTGTTACTTGCTTACTGACGAAGAGACTGATTATTACTCGTGTCGAGAGAATAAATCCTAAAAAGGATTTGCACTCGAGTGATAGTTTTTTTTTCTCGCTCCGGACTCGTTCCCTCAATTATTGATACAGGCTTGTGAGTCACACTGTGTGTACAGAGTTTTATAAAGTTTGTAGAACTGAGTTTATAAAGTTTGCGGAAGTTCGCAGTCCTTTGCGATGTTCTCAATAATTCATGGGCGCGAGATGCACGCGAGCTTGCAATCAAGACGTAAATCGCTACCTTCGCGTCTGCTGGTGCAATTGACCTGACTATTTTCCACAGGTTATGATATTTCCCGAGGGAACCTGTACAAACCGGTCGTGCTTGATTACGTTCAAATCGGGTGCCTTTTATCCCGGTGTTCCGGTACAACCGGTGTGCATCAGGTATCCCAACAAATTGGACACGGTAACGTGGACATGGGAAGGCCCTGGAGCGTAAGTATAGGGAGCCGTCTTCCTCTATTTTTATTTATTTTCCTACATTTATCTTTTATCCGTTGCTTTACGTCCGTTGCAGGCTGAAATTATTATGGCTGACGTTAACGCAGTTAAACAGTAGCTGCGAGATCGAATTCCTGCCTGTGTATAATCCGAGCGAGGCGGAGAAACTCGATCCCAAATTGTATGCAAACAATGTACGACGTCTCATGGCAGAGTGAGTTTTTCGTGTGCAACGGACCGGGTGCCCCGAAGGTGTATGGAACCCTGAAAAGATTATCCTTTTGATTTTACAGAGCGTTGAAAATTCCTGTTTCGGATTACACGTACGATGATTGCCGGATCATTAGAAAGGCTCATCAGCTGCATCTTCCACATGCATCCAATATCGTCAAAAGCCATAAACTTCGGTACAAATTAGGGTAGGTGGCGAATAGTAGACACATTAAGCTATACATATTCCAAATAATTAATTAGGACTTGGATAATTTTGATTCATCTATCATAGTTTAGTGGCGTCAAAAACTGAAGAAGAACTCGTTCAGAAGAAGACGAACAACTTTGGCGAAGTAAATCTACAAGAGTTCGCGCAGATTCTTCGATTGGACGACAATGATCCGACCACTCAACAGCTATTTCGCATTCACGACAAGGTACCTACGAATATATATCATATAAAATTTAAATAATGCAGGTATAAATGATATCATGTAATTTAAAAAGTTTTTGTATGTCATATCGCAGTTCGGACAGGGAAAGGTCGATCTTGAGGAATATATCTTCACCGTGTTGGCGACGGCGAACGCGTCTTCGGAACTTGACAAGGTCGAGATTGCATTCGACGTAAGTGCAAACTGTTTATAGGTCCGTCGTGTTATATATATATAAAAATAATATGTAAACTTTTATTGTTACGCCATTACGTTGTGCTATAGATATGCGGCTCGAAAACAGCGACATGTTTAACCCAGTCGGAACTCAGGAAAGCCTTGAGGTTATCGATACGTATGCAGCCGGAGGAATCCGACAGGATCTTTCAGCACGCCAGAAGTGACGAGAATGCTTGTACAGTGACCTTTGGTAAACACTCGATCACGAGATTAATTTTCTCCCAATAATTAAGGCTCTTGTTTCGCAGTTATTTAATGTCAGAAGAGAGAAATATGTGTTCACTTATTAATACGATAGAACAAAGGAAAAGTTTCTGCATTTTTCATTAATTTGTATTAGCGAATTTGGTGGCGTACAAAAAAAACGATTTATTTGCAACGTATAGCGTAAGAAGAAAGATCACATAATTTCTCACTTCTGACGTATAAACTTTCTGTGGGTGAGAAAGCAGGCATCTTAATATATCACGAGCTCTTCTTCAAGTCTATTTATTTCTTGCAGACGATGCTCTGACGCAACTGTCGAACCGAACGGAGTACTCACATTTATTCAGCGCGAGTAACGAAAGCTCGAAGAAGGCCATTTGAAAGTGTCTTTTAGAGCCCGATGGTTCTTCTAGAGAGCATCGAGGCAGGCCTTTCTGTAGTCCTATCTGCTCCACTCCTGTATGAGAAACGTATCCAAGGTGCTTCGAGGATATTAAAGCAAAACTATTTTGTCGTCTACAGAAGCTGCAATTTAGACAGCTAGCTCGCGTCTTTCCTATAATCTTATAAATTAGAACAAGTCGAGAACTTAGCAACTTAGAATTTTAGGAATCTAAAATTCTAAGAGTCGAGGACTCCAAATGATCTTAGATTTGATAATTCATGAGTAATTTAGCTATGAAGGTCCTAGAATCCATGGTTATGAAAACGCAAAGATACGCGATGTATCCTGGACTCCGAAAATTCAAAGACTCGAGGATTCTACGATCTAAAAGCGGAAGATACCGAAACTTAAAGATTGAGAATTTGGAAAATGAAAAGCCTAAGGATCTGAAGAAGCAGCCGTCTTAGTAACTGTACATTTGAGAATAAGTTAGACTATGGAGATTCGAGGATCCTACGAGGCTCATTTCCCAGATCTACAAGTGTCAAAATAAAAAAAAAACCGATTCTTGCACTTTTTGATGTACAGGTACACATTATATAGTATACAGTTAAGTGATACGGTCATTAAGCTTCTCGCTAGCTCGAAGGGATCCGAGTATCCGTGACGTAGGGCTTGGATGTGCATTTAAGAAAAAAAAAGAGGACAGATAATGATATAATTTATTTTTCGACCCTACGGTACCGCGATATTCGGTGTATGTATGTACATGTACAGACATGCGATCATGCATGGGAATATACATATACGTTAAATTGTGTACATACTTGTTGCACACCACGAACCACGACATGTGTGTAAATGCATACACACATACACACACACATATATGCATAAGAATAGACGAAGAGATTGTGCGAATCGATCGTGTATACCGTCTATGTATGCGCGCGCAAGTGCACTCGTCTGTGTACGTACGTATGTATATAGAAAGAAAATATGTGTGTATAGTCAGGATTACCTACATTTGTAATATCTGTATGAAAATGGCCAAAGCTTAACAGCGCGCATTGTTAGCGGTCATTCCGAGTTAGAAACAGATATGTTGAGTTATAGAACATTTTACTACAACTTATGTTGAAATAACAGTATTTATTGAACCGAAATTTCTGTTTTCAATGCATTGAATTATTGTACTGGCGAGACAATAACTTCTAGCAAAAAGAACCGCTATTTCGTTAAAAGAATATATTCGTTGCCGAACGAACGCGTGTACGCGATTGACAATGATGTATGTTTAAAATCTAAAGTTTAATAATCATTTTTTGTGATAAGTGCAATTTGTTAGAAACCGTGATATGAGTATGTTAGAGTAACTGACAGTAGGAAATATGAATTTTTAGTACAAATTAACTAAATAATATAAACATGACTGTTTAACGAAACTCAGGATCAAATTTCAATCCGGATAAAAAATTTCGATTAATTTAATCATTGACTCAATCAACACAGTTGCTAACATGACAAGTAAAAATACATTTTGTATTAAGATGAGAGAGTTTAAAGATACAAGGCCCGGTTTCTCCAACGTCGCTTAACTTTAACCTTAGCTTAGATTCATCCCTTGTCTCTTTCTCATAGTTAAGCGTTAGAGATACCCGGGCCTTACAGAGAATTGTCTCACAGTTTTCACAACTATTGCATCC
Source organism: Vollenhovia emeryi (assembly GCF_000949405.1). NCBI lineage: Eukaryota > Metazoa > Arthropoda > Insecta > Hymenoptera > Formicidae > Vollenhovia > Vollenhovia emeryi. The sequence continues at coordinate 334,794 of NW_011967183.1, read as the reverse complement.
GTGCGTTTTCAATTTCCACGATCCCATATATTTTCACTCAACCGGTTAGAATAAAAAATACACAAGCAGTATTTTATATATTGACGCTTTATTAGCATGTAACTTGACTCAACATATATTTAAAGGATATTACAATCGCGTGACTTCGGAGTTATTGATAGCCCGTAGTTTTCCGTCGGAATGACTAGACCGTCGGTGTCTGACTTGCGCGTGAGTCGGCGGGACGTATCCCGCCGCCTCGTCGGCGCGTTTATGCTTATCCAGCGGGACGAATCGCGAGCCAGGTCCACCGCCACCACCGCCGCCGTCCAGACACTCGCAGCTCAGACTCGCCTGGTCCAAGTCGCCTTGGTAATGTCCCGGTGGGATCAGCAAGCTCTCCGTCGACTTGGTCGGCTGGAAGTGTCTGCTGACTGTCGAGCTCGTTGCCGTAGAGTACACGGTGCTGCTGCTGGCACCGCTGTTCTTTCGCTGCACGGTACCGATCGGTGTCTTTGATCTGCTGGCACCACTGCCACTACCACCGCCGCCGCTGCTGTACGACCCCTTACCAGGACGTTCCGCGCTGTGGGTCTTGATGGTCACGGTATCCAAATAACCGTAACCGAAGCCGTAACCTCCGAAGGCTTTGGTAGTCAGATTATCCCAAGATTTAGGTTTAGCGTACTGAAGGCACGGCGGTGGTCGCTGGTGCACACTCGGGTCCCAGTACAGGGTGTCGGTGCTGAGGCTAGTGGAGCAGGAGGCGACGCTCTCGGCTGTCGTCGAGACGTCACTGCTGGTGATTGAATGAAGACTATGGCCGGATGTGCGAGGGCAACTATGAGTGTTAGGCTGCTGCTGCTGCGACTGTTGCTGCGACTGTTGCTCTCGTTGTCCTTGAACGTGATGGTGCTGCATGTTGGCTTGCTGCTGCTGTTGCTGTTGCTGCTGCTGTTGTTGCTGCTGCTGTTGAAGGAGAGCCTGCTCGTGGCGGGCGCGTCGTTGTTTCTCCCGGCGTCGACGACTAGGCACGCAATTCGGATCGCAGCAGGGACTGGCGAGATCATAAGCATCTAGACTAACGCTGTCGGACTGCTCTCGGCGGCGATTCGCGCTGGAGATGCAAGCGACGCAGAGACTATTTTGGGGGGCCGAATGTAACGACGGTCCTTCAGCAGCAGCGGACGATTGCGGCTGTGGCAGCTGCTGGCAGGACTGCTTGTGAGATTTGCTCTTCGCGGGTGTACCCATCATACCGTTTGTCTGATGGTAACTGTGGCGCAAGGAGGTCACCGCGGATTCGCTCGATATCTTCGAGAGGAAGTGATGATGGTCGCTGCGAGAACGAGGCGGTCCGACTGTTACGAGGCAAGCGGCACTGCGTGGTATAAGACACGGCCGCCCATCCGCGAACTGAAAGATATGCCTACGTTCAGACTTGAGTCGCAAGTCTAATGTAGAAATGCTTAAAAATCTTATTGCACAGTTACATGACTATTGGAATAATTGTAGATGCGATTAAAATTATTGTAGAATATTTGGAAGCTTTACTGTACGCGTAGTGACGATGTTTTGTTTCTTATTACAGAAATATAAATAGCGGCTACCACGTTATAAAGCAGAAGGTGTTCGGTGGAGGTTGCCGGCCGGCAGCATTGAATCGTGGAAGAGTTGAAGCTGGAAGAGGGCGACGGCTGATTGGGATTAGTGCCGATGCTGTTAGGCGTTCTTTTGCGCGCTGGCAGTGAATGGGTCTTCCATCGTCCCATTAAAATAGACCGTTCTCTCTCGCACAATCTCTCCAGTTCGCCCAGGCGAGATTGGAGGGCGCGTTGTAACTCGATGTAACGCATATGTAATTCCACCTGGAATCAACTTGCGTTTTAGCCAGGCCCGCTGAGGTCCAATGTGCGTTGTCGGTCAGATTAGGAAAGGATCGCGTTGAAACTGCAAGATCGCGAAAACCGTCCGACGACAATCGGATTTTTTTCGCTTACCTTTCTGACGCAATCTTCGAACGACACGACCATCCGCATTCTGGTATCACAGTTCTTGATGAAGTTCACCAGGGTCTTGTGATCGGCCCTGTCCATCTCGTGGCCGTTTATAGAGAGTATCACGTCACCTTCCCGCATACCAGCTTTGAATGCTGGCCCGTCGTATTCCACGTAATCCACGTAAGTTACCATCTCGATTTCCTGCTCCCTCTTGTAATGTATTCCGTAGCTCTGTTGAATCGACCAAGATTAAATTATTAGTAGTTTACTTAATTGTAAATAAAATACGCTTAATTTGTTTCCTTTGAATTTTTAGAACTCTAGATTACGCGAATCTTTTAGAGCAGAACTTAAGGATAGAACGAGCGGTCGTAGGCTCCGTTGGGGAAGTCGGGAGATATCACGTATCTTGTATGATGTAGTATAATAGATCAGCATCACCTGTAACGTGAAACCGTACGTGCCGTTCTTCTTCTCGACTATGATCGTCCGGCGTCGTCTGTCCTCGTCAGCGCGTGCAACCCTATCGGACTTAGTTCTCTCAAGAACAGCCTGAGGAGAAAAAAAATGCTTATCGCTAGATTTATAACGTTGACTTGTCCGTTTGGTATACAATTTTATAATAAATCCGATAAACGAAAAATTATAGTAAGCGCCGTTGTGCGACGAGACGAGATTCTCGCGATCTCTAAAAGCGAAAGACGAATAAACGGAGGAATATGCAGGTAATAATTTAAAAATCAGGTGAACGTTTGATCAGGTCGATGATACGTCGATGCGAATAACAACTCCTCCATTTTCTTCCCGGTTGAATTGGATGCCGCGGGGCGCAGGAGAATAGGCGGAAGCGACTCGAGGATAATTACACATTCGACGACGCCGCTCCATTCCTCCTCGTCGCTGTTATCGACACCGGTTGTCCGCCGTTGCCCGGTGCCGGCGGTGCCCGTGTTCTGCGGCGAGCTGTTCATGATCGCGCGAGGACGTCTGTGGTGAGCACCCGGGTCGCTGCCGTTGCTGGGGTGCCATCAACACCACGGACAGGTGCCTCCACCGGGATTCGGCGAAGGGCCAACACGCGTCCCGACGCCGCACGACGCCGCGACGGCACGTCTCTGCCGCGGAGCGGTCTAGCCCGACTATCTCGTACGTTGTTCATCGCGCAGACGCGACAATATCGGCCTAGCACCCCACAGCGAGGTAAGGGGTTGGCGGGGATGAGTGCGGCGGTGTCGTCGACCGGGCCTCCCTTCCTCCTGCAGTCGCATCCCTCTGGTACCGTCGCGGCGCCCCCCGCGACGCTGGACAGGAATAAACGGAGATTTAAATACGCAGGGGCGCGCACGGATGCTGGATGAGGATCGAAACGAGGCGACGGCTATCGATCGGCCGACAGCCTTCGCTATCAAATATCTTGATTCCTGAATTTTTCACCCGTCGGTTTTTAGACACGCTCCGCGTGTCTTCTCCACTCATGTTGAATATTTGATATTTGACCGCGAGCAACTACAAGTCCGTTCTTCTTTAACGGCGCAACCACATTTTCTAACAGTTTCCTTGCTCTTGATGGTATCCCGCACACCGCGACAACACGGTGGACATTTATCTGTCTTGATGTCCCGCAGTTGTCTTGGCTGGCGTTCGTCGGCGCCAACAGAGCAGCGGATCCTCGCAGCTTCTCCGCTGCCATCGCCATTCTTGGGAGAGCACACGCATTTTACCTGTCGTCTATCCAACGCGGAAGCGATTCTCTTGCATAAATATACAGGGCTGTCATCGGCGCCCTTGAAAAGATACGGTTCCTTGTTGCGGGGGAGCTGAAATTGCGTGACAATCTTCTTGCCGAAGCACGAAGCGCGAATAAAGACCGTGACTTCGCCTACGTGTTGCCCTGTCGCTGTGGTAATTTTAAAAGCGTTCTTCATCGTTTTGTACGGATTTCGGCGCCGAGAGACGTGCGTGCCCAGCAGGCAGTTCATGAGGTCGTGAAGTTGGATCTGGTGAGTGCCTACGTCAAAGAATACGCCTTTATAATATTTCAATGAAACGCCAGTCTCTTGATAGAGTCTGATAACGAGGTGGCCCTTACAGAAAAGTACGAGCGAATAATTACTAGAAAATTACTGTATGTCAGTAATTGAACGTTAATTAACGTAAAAGTAACGAAATAATTACTTATAGAAAATTACCGCACGTCAGTAGTTTCTAATTATTCAATACTGATACACAGTAATTTTCTAGTAAGTGTTCTAGTCTAATTATTCTGTTACTTTTTTTGTATGAGGAAAGAAAGATAATAAAATTAAGTAGGCAAAAATACACAGACCGATTAGCATGACGTCTGGCAAAACTCCTGGCGGTAGTTCCTTGTAAACGGACATTGTTATGGGGAAGTTGCACAATGGTTTTCGCAGGACATTGTCGGGAAGCGCGAATAAGCAGGACTTGCCCTTTTGGAAGACTTGTGATCCACTGTGGATGCAAGCGCAAGATTCCGTCGGCGTTTCTTCGTAGATTTTGATAGGGGGCAGGTTCAATATCTGTAACGATTATTACAATAATATTAGCGAATTAATAAACGGATTAATAAGTACGGAGCTTTTACTTGGAAGGAGACGCATGTTCTGGCCGGCAATATCTCGTCGTAGATCGCCCGTATTGTAGGAATATTGACTGTATCGACTAAGAATTCTATCAAAATTAGTTGCCCTCCTTCCATTAGTTTATCTTTCCGTTATATCTTTCTGTGTAAGTTAATTAAGAGATTGGGCTTGACGCAACATCTATTTATATTTTAATGGAACTCTTTTTAATGGAAAATCAACAGCTTTGTTTGATTGTAGATTGCACTTTGCCAATTTTCTTGTTGTTTACATCACTTTAATTAATTTTGACCGCCATTGATGGTAAAAGATTTTAGGTTGACAATTATACAAATTATATACTGAAGTACGTTACGATTTAAATTTAAAAAGCTAAGTTCTCGATATTAGGAGAACATAATTTGTGAAACAATTTACTTGACTTTGATTTCAGGAGGTCCATTCTTGCAACACTGTAAAAATATTAAAAGTGAGCGGCTTTCTCTTTCTAAGGGGACAATTAGAAAGAGACAAAGCCGCTCACTTTTAGCATTTGCACTGTAGTGTAAGATACAGAATTGACCCCCAGATCTTGTATAATTTGCCCGTATAACGATATTTCTTTTTCTTATGCTTACTGCAATAATTTGTACAAAGAAACACGGTTGAATATACACACGTTTATTGCACAACAGTTGTATCAAAAATTCGAAAATTGGTAATAGGAAAAATATCGTCGTAAACACCGCGAAATAAATCCCTCGGAATGAATTCGAACTCATTAGGACTTGAATAATGAAGCGCGTCATTTCTTCTTCTTAATCTTCTTCTTCTTCTTCTTAATCTCCTTCGGCAGTTCCTCGTCATGCCCCTCTGTCTGTGCATCCCTGGTCTCATATCTAATCGGGGGTCTTCTTTCAGGTCCTTTCGGGGTTTTCATCTCTAGCTGTATGTCAGATTTCTCGCCGACGCCGACGAGGCCTTTCTTACCGATTCTCAAAACAAAAATATCATGGTCGGGATCCGGTGGCTCGTCCGGTTTTGTTGCGGCAGACTCTGCGGCGACTGTCACCGTGGGCTTCTTCCTGCCATTACCGTCGCCGCTGTCAAAGAGACCGGATACTTTGAGGACCACCGGCTTGCCGCAAGGCTGGGACGGACTATATTGGACAGGGCTCTTCGATAGCTGAAAAATTAGAGTTGACCTTAGACTCGTCTAATCAACCAGTTATTTCCTTCTCAAGTACGTACTCCAGTCTTTAATTTCCTTTCGCCCATCCTATCGTCTCCTTTCTTCCTTATTTTCTCATCCCTCTCTTCGACAGCCGCCAATTTTCCGCACGGTACACAAGGATACTTCTCTGGTACACACACGGGACAAGTTATCGGCTTTCGAAGATCCTCGCAGGAATCCTCGAAGATGTCGAGGACGCGAGAGTCCACTTCGCGACACTTGTACAACAAGATCTGATCGGCCTCTTCTGTGCCGAAGACGAATGTGGAGGGGTCCTGCGCGACCGGTGCGTCAAAGTCCGTGACGATCATCTGCCCGAGGCCCGAGATTCTTACGAAGACGTCCAGATTACCCGACAAGTTGTCATTGTAAGTCAACGGCACTTGTCCGTCAAATTCCTTGGATGTCCCGACACAATTCTTCCAGTCTTGCATCATTTCCAGTCGCAAAGCCGCGTACTGACCGGACAGGTCCAGCTCGCCAGTACCCACCAGGACATCCGGCTTGACGGCGTCCGGCATCTGCTTCTTCACCGTGAGTTTCAGGATCAGTTTTACCGTACGATTCGTAACCGCCTCGGAATCGACGGCGAACAGTACTGATTTTCCAACGTTGAACACTTCGACCTCGTTAGCGACGCCGGCCTGTGCTTGGAAAAGGGGATCCACCGGAGTCACGATCAGATTCTCGTCCACGAAATCGAGAAATCCAAAGTGAACGCTGGTAGGTACGAAAAACATCTGGTTCAGCTTGGCCAGGCGGTCGCCCGACGCCTGTTTCACGTACAACTCCAACAGGAACAGATAGTGCTCCTTGCATAGCCGCGGTGGGGCTTGCTCGTTGTTGTCGTACGCGAGCGTTTGGTCCTTCCCAGTTAACATGGTCGGTCAAAATTTTCTTCCGACAATACTACATAAATAGGTTACTCTTGGTAAACGACGTTTATTTATTGACGAATTTCTTCGTTAAGTAAACAATCCGCGAAATAAAATAGCGCAAAGCGCGCAGGAAATTCACTGGAGATAAATTTTAAACCACGAGAAATTGGTTGACAGCGTTGACAGCTGCGCACGCCTAAGTTCAAGTTTTAAATCTGCCTTTTAAATCAAATGATCGATAGGGAAATGGACGAGAACATTGTAAGCATATTAATGTATCACAGACATGTGGAATTAATTAACAACTGATTACTGTTAAAAGTTAAAAGTAAATATCAGGGTTACGTTTGTAGAGGAAAGTCCCGTACTATGAGATAGACTTCTAATACGAGATAGTAGGCTTTCATCCAAATTCAAATCTTTTTTTCGCAACGTTTGCACGATCCAACAGTGAATTTTCCACTAAGGCACATTTCATTGGAAATTTTGTCGTACGACAAATTTTTTAAGCGCGTTGACTACCTACAGGCTAGAAAATTTCTAGATCCTCGAGAACTTTCTTATTCTGGAGAGAGTCAATCGACACTCTTGAAAAATTTGTACGACAAATGTAACATTAGGCTCGGGGCCTGAGTAAAGCCAACGGCACACGATACTATTTTTCCTACTGGATTGCTTACGGAAGCCAATCAGGGTTCAGCCTTAAGTCACCTGATCTAAAACTCCACATCCTTAAGCCCGTATCAGACTACGGATTGAGATTAGATTGAAATTCGATCAATCACGGTAAAGTTTACTAATCTCAAGTTTAGTAAACTTTTACTCTAATTGACCAACTTTCAATCTAATCTCAATCGCAGTCCGTAGTTTGATACGAGCTTGGTTGGTTCTCGCAAGCAATTCAGTAGGAAAAATAGTACCGCGTGCCGTTGGCTCAAGTCGCAAGACATCAGGCTTGTTTTCTATTCCTACACTGGTGAACTGGTGCAGTAAATTAGAGTGAGACAAGCAAATTTTTTCTCATTCTAGCTTACTGCGCTAGCTCACCAGTGCAGGAACAGAAAACAAACCTATTGTCTTGAGCCCAAGGAACAATGAAAAGTCAAGATGACGTCAATTTGATGTCATATTGACCAAAGTGTGACATAAATTTGGTCAACGACATCAAATTGACGTCACCTTGACTTTTCATTTTTCTTGGGAAGAGTACAAGACGGCCATTCCGCTCAGGCCCTTACAATTACGAGCGGTGAAATTGCTCTCGACAAGAGTGTGGCGTACGAATGGATCTGCGAGTTACCGCGCGTGGCTTATCCGACGCGCCAGCGAAACCGTCGCACAAGCCCTCTTATCGTATTACCCGGCGTAATAACCCGGATATTTAATTTCAGGCACGGCCGGCGTTCTCACGCGAAACCGCCAATTCGTGGACCATTTGACCAGGCCTCGTCACGCGACCGTTTATACGCACAAGTCATCTTTTACGCGATCCTGTCCGACCGATTGGTCGTACGATCAATGTTTGATTGGACGAAATTGCGGCCCTCGCCCTGCTAAATGAGGACCAATTAATACCCCGAGACGGCCGTTCAAGTTCAGCAGAGGTACACACGCAGCTGGGCCCAAGAGACGCCCATTCTCCGGCGTCAAATAATCGAGTCGAGAACACGTGGGCCACGAGTTCCCCGGTAAGTTGGCTCAATTACGAAGCGTTACCGTCAATGCGCTCGTCTACCATTTTCCGCCGAACGTTGAAACTCACGTGTGTTCTTCTTGCAGGTCGAACGATGAGCGTTAAGTGGATCTCTCCAAGCAGAGTCTATTCGCCACGCCGTTATGAACGGCCTATATAAGGCACAGGCGTCGATTATCATTCGTCGGGGACGCGCGATAGCGAGAATCGCGTGTACCCCTCTTCGTGTTCCATGTATCGCGCGCACACAATAATGAATAACGCATGGCGCGCGTCGTCGCGGATAGCGGCATCGGCTCGCCGAATTTCATCATGCGGCCGGGCGCGCACTCGAATCGCGGAGTCCGCTAGGCCACGTGCAGGCCAGACTGTTATTGTTAGACGCCTTCGCGCGGCCGCCGTTTCTGGCGCGTCACGCGATACGGGTTTGGGTGTGTGGAAGCTCCGCAAGTTCACACCCTTCTTCTTTTTCCTCCACCGGTCTCTTCCGAGGCTCGATCTCGTGAATCTTTTCATCCGGCGCGAACTCGTGAAAAGCGGAAGATTTCATTGACGAATCTCGCTATTCGTCAACGAAACGCTTCACGAATTCACGCGAGAGGATTTACGACTGTGCTCCGGGTCTCACTCGGTTCCAGGGTGTGCGACGAGACCTGGCGAGACGAAGCGGCGGACGCGACGATTCCTGAGAGATCACGAAGGATCTGTAGCGCTCACGAGCTCACTGAAATTTCGCGCATCCGTAGAGCGCACCTAAGAATACATCTAATAGATTCGAGAGAGTATTCTCGCCTCTATATCTTTGCGGCATCCCCCGAATTTATTCCCAGAATTTACACCGTGCGGCGAAAGCGACGGAGTTCGCGGCGGAAAGAGCAATCGGCGGAAATCGATAACGGCCGAGCGACGACCTCTGCCACAAAGCCTCGGAAGATGGCGGCGGCGGCGGCAGCGGCGGCGGCGGCGGCGGCGGCGAAGACGCGGTGGTGAAGGAGGCGGCGAGCGGTGGAAAGTAGCCAAGTAATCAACTCGCGGCGGCGGCAGTCGACGGCGGTCTTTCGAACGACTCGTGGAACCGCGTGGGCACCGTATGAGAACCGCGCGCTCCGTAACTCGCGTACGGACAGGCCTGCGCCCAGGAATGAGGTAACCGCGGCGACGGGCTCGATTCTTAGGCGTTCTCGGCACGTAGAGACTATCACCCGGCGAGCGGCTCGGCACACAGGTGAGCGTTCCGCGTTCCGCGTCGATCGATCCTTCGATTCCCGCCGTCGTGCGTCGTGGCAACAACGAATAAACGGGAAAAGCCCCCCGGCTCTCCGTCCTGTGACCCTCGGTTTTCCCGCGCCGATATTTTCGGATCGTCATGCGCACGTGAATCCTCCGCTGCGGCGATTGTGCGACGAATTCGTGGAACGGTAGTTGGATTCCGAAGCGAAAAGACGAACAGCAAGTCACGTTGCTGTATAAAAAAAAGGAGAAGATACCACGGTTGCGCGAAGCAGGCGTAATGGATCGATGTATGATTTTTTTCTGCCCCGAGTATATGCAATTCCGTTCTACGCATCTATTGCCGTTTTCTTGTAGAAGTAAAAATTGACGACTATATAAGAAGCGCAGGTAGAAATATTTCTCGCGCGGAGAGAACTTTCTCTTAAAATTTATCCTGCAAATCATCGTGGAACGGCGTGGCATTTCGAAGAGTTCTATGAGGAGTTTAGTGAGATTTTACCGTGCATTTTACTAGTGGAACGTGTGGCGAAATTTCAGAGAACTCTCCTAAAGTTGTTCAAAATGCCACGTTGTCCCACGATTGCATGATCTTCGGGGTAAATTTTAAGAGAAAATTCTCCCCGGGTGCACGAAAAGTTTCTCCCGCGCTTGTGATTTGCATGTTCATACAATATTGCAAATTACGTACCTACATTCGTCGTTATATACTTTTGCCAACGTTAATGTTGCCGCAGCGCTGCAATTATTTGTGACATTATCGCCATTACATAATGTATGTACACAAGTAATGGAAGATATAATCTATTCGCCCATATCTCAAGTACTTCCCGATTATGTACCGCCAAAATGAGTCACGGGTATATCGAGTATTTCCTTAAGCTCGACAGCTGCTCGCGAAAGAAGTCACGGCACATGGAGTAGCCGCGACTTGTATGGCCACGGCGTCTCGTATCTTGCACGCCAGTACATTCGGTATGATGTAACGGAGCGCTGATATTTCGGACGGTCGCCGGTAGCCGCTCGGCCATGCCTCCTCGGCGGGCGTCATGGAAAAAGAGCGGCGTTATCGCTCGGCAAATTTAACGAAACGTAATAAATTGACACAGGTGTGACCGGACGAGCCGGATGTGCGGGCGGAAAGAAGAGATAGCGGCGGCTTTCGTGAGGCAGGTAGCGGCTTTCGGAGCCAGGTGGTAAACCAGTTTAGCGGTTCTCATATTGTGTCAACACTCGTGCTTCCACGAAGGATGATATCTAACATCGCCGTTAGATCTTCTCGCGATCTCGCACAATCCCGTCGCATTCCGCGGATATTCACTTTCCGCATTTTGCCGTTGTCGGTAATGCGCTAACACGTTTCTTTTTTTTTTAAGTGTGAAATATCACACCGGCGCGGACCATGAGCAATGTTGTGACCGATTCGAAGACGCGCGGGGCGAATTTGCTGATTCGCAACATCTGAAACGGTAATGCGAAAACCGATATGTCGCATTCCTGCGGGGAAAAGTAAAGTGCCCGCGGAGCGGGTCCGATTTCATCCTTCTCCAAGAAATCGAGTCCTACGGCGCACTAAATTCTCGCGTGGTCTTTTGTCCTATAAATGTCATCGAGTCCGGCATTCATCGAATATATTTAGCGTCTCCCTGTACAGGTATCTTTAGCTCCAAAGTGCCTCGTGTCGTCTGGATCTTATCTATATCGTGAAATATTCCTCACGACTTCCTCAAACGTTCCGCGAGCTCCAACTTTTATCATGTCGATAGAAATAGTGACCGGCGAGTTGGGCCAGTTTTGAGGGGGTAAACCGCCGAGGGCATTGTGGCGTACAGATTTTGCGTATTGCTAGGCATTTTTGGGGCATTGGCAGGTGTTATTTGGCCTTGCTGGGACATTATAAAAAATCTAAAAAGATAAAATAAGATAAAGTAATGCCCACTGGGCACTAGTAGGCGTACATCATTTTGGTCAGCGGTTTACCCCTCGGTCAGTTTTGTTGCCCGTCGCGAGAAAAACTGACGGCAGTCGTTACTTATCACGGAAAGAACTAGTGTAGCTGCCGTAGCTAAAAATCGCACGCGGCAACTAAATTTCAGTTGTAGAATACGGACAGCTAATATTTAGTTGCGGTGCTAAATATTTTGCCACTGTGCCTGTTCTGTCGGACGCGACAGCAAGCCGTTTCCTGTGGTGTAGAAATTTCTAGTTGTGGCAGCAAAATATTTTCAGCAAACCACGATCAGCTACGGTAGCGAAAATTTTCCTTTCGGTGTATAAACACTTGAGGAATCAATGCAGTTTACGCAGCTCCAATACTGACCTGTGTTGTTGTGCGTGTGTATATATATTTCACCTAGATAGCTCCCGGCGTTCGCCTCGTTTTTTTTTCCCCACTCATTGTCAGTTCGACGGTTTATGAACCGTTTATCGTTGACCCGTTGGCGCGCAGTAGAATCGAAAGCTTTCAATCGCGGAGAGCGGCAACCCTTCGAGCGGTAACTTCTGATAACTGGAACAGATAGTCACCATGTCGACTTGCGGTTTCTCAAGGACGTTATTTGCAATTTGATTACAGTTTTGCTGGATTATCAACCGGTTCCTTATCGCGACACTCTGTGCTTATTCTCAAATTATACTTTCAAGAAGAATTTTATTTAAATAAAAATAGAAGTAACGATAGAAGTAGAAGAAAGTCGCCTATTATGGGATAGCGGGATTTCTGTTAAATTAAATAGGCGTCATCGGTTGATTCCACCATGAATTTATTGCCCTTGGAGCGAAACTGTTTAGTGGAGAATTCATTGCCAGACTGTGTAATTGTTGCGAAAATAGATCTGCGGTTGAATTTGGATGTTGAAAACCTGCTATCTCGTATTAGAAACCTATCTCATCATGGAGGACTTCCCTCTATCACAGGCGACGCGTGTAGATAATAAGTAAACTTGGCCGGTTCATTTGGAACTTATTTTTACGCAATATTTTGTCCATTTTGTCCATTTTGTCCGCGGCCATTTAAAATGCAATTATTCAGACAATTATTTCAATCATCAAAGTCACTTAAATGTTCAGTTGCGCGTGCGTAGTCGCCGTTTTATTCTACGACAACCAGTATTACGCTACGTAAGTGTTCGCGTGTTAAACACATGCGACCTCAAGTTTTTTTTTGCGGTTTTACGCAAACGGTTATCATATTTCTCGCGGCCGAACGATGAACGAGTGGTAGGACAGGCTGCGGAAGATTCTCTCGCGATTTTGAACAGCTCGCGCTCCGCTCTGCGCGCCTAAAATTAATCTCCTTTTCAAAACTTGGCGACAAGAGCGTGAGCGCCACGTGCCATTAAATCCACCTTGGTTCTACAGAAATTGTGCGTTTTTTTTCGCTGGCCAACTGGAAGGGGGTCAGATCAGGGTTGATCGCGTTTTAGGTGCAAAATTAACCGCAATTAATAGGAAGTTAAGCCGTAGGTTTAACGACCGACCTAGCAATTGCCGAGCGGGTAAAAGAATCAGCTAATGACACGTTAATTGTTCAGACTTATTACGGCAATTTGGACAGCTCCGCTCTCGTTGTCTGCTCTCGTGCCTCTCGTAACTCATCTCTTTCTTCACTAGGTCGCCCGCATAACAATGAGCTCTTTCGATATCGCATTGAGACGAATAAGACAATCGGCCTAATCTCGGGTCGGATCGGACGCGTGCTCTGTGGTACACCAGATACGCTTAGACCGCGGACCTTGTTCTACAACCTGGAGCTTTCTATTCCGTCATGAGCCGGCCAAGGATCCGTCGCAATTTTTCCGCGCATATCGACCTCTAATTATCTCCCGTCTGATTATCTCGCGGGTTTAAATGCCATTTGATGTAGAGTTCCGGCCGGATCATGTTCGGATAATGGGCGAGCACAAACAACGGGGATAAGATCAATGCCGATTACGACGGCGTTGGGTAATCATATGTACTTTCGGCAAGTGTATATCGATATCAAATCACCTAACTAAAGCAAATAAGTTGATAAATACGCTTCCGTCCGTTCGCTCACGCAGGACGTTAATCGAAAGGAGACGGAAAGACGTCCGGGAACGTTGAAAATAGAGTAGAGTTCGGAGGGTTGCCTCGCCGGCGATTAGTGAGTCGTTCTTGCCACTATTTTTACCCTCGATCCTAATATCCGAACTTATACTCGACGGCCAGCAGCTGCTATCGTAACGGTGCATTACCGATTCTACCGTCAAGGCTTTGCGAGTGCGTTGCGGAGGGATGCGATTTCAACGTGAAGAATATATCAGTTCGTTTTAACTGGAGTCCCTCCAATCAGAGTCCGGCCGACAGGCCAGTTTCGGCAAAATGATGCGAGAGAGAAAGAACAGCACATGCTGTTTGTAGAGTGAGAGGAAATGTCGACTGATCTCTTTCGCAAGGTCGTATCTCAATTTTACATTTTTTTACGATTTTTCTGCTCAAACACTCATTTAGGACCAGAATGAGCGTTTAAAGAGAAAAGCCGGAAATTGCGTAAAATTGAGATGCGACCTTGCGAAAGAGATCGGTCGATATGTTTCTTTCTCCCTCGCATCATTTTGCCGAAACTGGCCGGACTCTGGTTAAAAGGACTCTAGTTCTAACGTACATGGGAAATATTTGCAATCTTCACCGCGAACTCTTCCATCTCTGTTCGATTCTGTGTGCTATACACGTTATCTGTTCATTAATTATCCTTGGTATGTCAACATTTTAACTATTACATTAGCAAGAAGACATTGAATGGAAATGACGATGATTATAATTAAAAAATAAGTAATAATGACTCGCAGAAAAGCCCAAGAACATTCGCGTATTTTAATTCTCAGAAAAATTGTTACTCGCGAAAGATCTTTCAAGAGAACGTCGTTTTGTAAGAAATTCTCTACATGGAGAGAATTCTCTTACAGTTTATCCTGAAAATCATGTAATCGTGAGACAACACGGCATTTCGACGAGTTTTTTTTATATTTTGACCATACCTTTTACTAGTAATTATACTTCGTATGGTAAAATTTCAACAAACTTTCATAAAGCTCTTCGAAATGCCATGTTGCCCCACGATTACTTGACTTTCAGGGTAAATTTTAAAAGAAGATTCTCTCCGTGTACTCTGGAAAGCCCGAGCGCGCCACTCCTTCGTCTCCCATCTGCCCTTTGCCTCTTCTAATAATTAAAGTGTCAGATTATCGCGTTTTATCTACGCTCGCACATACGCGCGATTGTTTACTTTCGTCCGAGTTCACGAACCCGGAAGTGGCGAAAGTGAACGCTCTTTTGTACCACATGTATGATACAATTCTGTCCAGTGTGATTAAATCGTGGCGAATTCAGCGCAAGTGTCTAATCACACTGTAATTCGATGTTCGGCAAATGAAAATGGAAATAGCCATTTTTCGCTGAATACTCAATCGCCATGCTTTAAACTTCCCTCCAGTTTAATATTTGTGTGTTTATCTTTTTTAGTGCAAACTTAATTTTCTTTTAAAACCGAAAATTACGACAATGACGAGAGTCAATGGTGACAAGTGCGAAAGAATAATGGTAGCGAGTCAATAATATCTTTTGCGATAAGGCGTAACGAACACATCTATCAGAAATAACTGAAAACGTGGGACTGAAAATCGTAGCAACTTTGCATAAGCAATTTACACATCTATTCACTTGTCACAAGTAACAAATAACGATACTGCAGATTGTAGCCCTGGAGTTATCGTACGTGCGCCGGTTTTTCGCCTTTACATCACAAAAGTCTCAAAGTTGAAGGTCACGCTTCGGAAGATAAGAATTTACGTAATAAGACAGACCTGAGTATGGCATTTATATATAATTGGAATCGGCAGGAATTCTGTTTATTAACTTACCGCGTATCGAGACTGCAATATTTTAAAGATGTGCAACAACGTCAACATAATGCAATACCAGAGGAGATAAAGTGTACAAACACAAATTACGGGATTGCGATAATGCGCTCATAAATTTGTCGAATCCACTCGAAATTTTCGCAAGGCTACGTAATCCAAGTACTGATAGTCTTTCGTATGTGTTTCAGGTGACAGATAATACATCAACACACGTGGCCACAATGGTAAGCTTCGAGCCAACACACAGCTTATCTGTGTTGTTTGCGTATATTTATAATTTATTCACGTCTTTATTTGCGTCACAATTATCTTACGCAACTGATTCCCGCTACTGATGTCATCTCATGCCATTACAATAAACACATTGCACTGTAATCTTGCTTTTAACATAGACCGACGCAAGCGAGAAGCCGCCGACAGAGTTGGATACCTTTCTGCCTCAAGATGGATCCGTTCTCAAGGACGGCGTCCTGTCCGCCAAGTAAGACACCTTGATTTCATTTGAAAACATTAACTGACAGTAGCAGAAATATCGCATATAGGTGTGCGCAGAACATAAATCACTAAGACCTTTGCATTCATTTGTATTTCAGATATAAAGTCCAAGTTGCGCCGCGCGATGTTGAGACCGCAGTGGGCGACGAAAAGAGTTTCGATCCCTTCGCGGAACGCAAGGTCGCCAATCCTACAACGTGAGAGTCAATCTTTTTCATTTTATGCATTCTCCCCGTTCTACGAAGGCCCAGTGTCGCACAAAGAATAAATACCGCACATTACGAGTTCTACATAACAGATGGTCATACATCATTAATGATATCATCCAATTAAAGTAATAATTTTATTCTCTCCTGTAATAAAGGTCAAATGGATTAGATTAAAACATGTATGTTAGACGTAAATTCCGTCCAATTTAAACTAGACGTATTATTCCTGTTAACTTTTCATTAACTTGTTTTATTTTTAACAATTTCGATAATATGATTTGATTGCCACGAGCAATTAAACCTGCACCGAGTTATGCCCGAGCAATGTATGAAAATAAAATGCCCGCAACTGATGCTAGCTCTTCGCTAGGAATACGAATGTTTGAGTGGTGAAGTACAGCTGGCATAATGTTAACATATTGTAAGTTCACAGTTAAAGAGAGAACACATCGAATGGGCATACTGTTAACAATAAGTTAGCATACGTTGTTTTCAATTTTCTCACAAATATAAACATGTTATATCTATTACATCTGGCCAAGCACTTGATGCTGGTATAATATTTGGATCATGCAAATGTTTAATTTCCGATATCAAATGCAAACAGCAGCACAATAGTCGACATAGATGCATAGCATGCTAACTTGTTAGCAACTTGTGTTCACACTGGCCATCTGGGATAGTTATTAATTTGTAACGATTCGATTAAGGTGTAAAAGCAACTATGACACTTTCAGAGATTGCGACACATTGACGCACTTACTAAAAGCCTCTCTTGGTACTGGAATACTGGCTATGCCCATAGCTTTCAAAAACTCCGGACTGCTCGTGGGTGTCTTCGCCACGATACTCGTCGCATTCGTGTGCACACATTGCGCGTACATTCTGGTGAGTTTCTAGAAAATAAGATTTAAGTATTCAGTCATGTATAGTTATTGCCGCGGATAATCTGGTTTAACGACTTTGTAAGATAAAACTGAGTAACTTATAATTTCCAGGTCAAATGTGCGCACGTTCTTTATCACAAGACCCGAAAGACGGACATGGGATTTGCTGAAGTTGCCGAGACAGCTTTCAGTATCGGACCTCCATGGGCGAAGATATTCGCGAAACCTTCCAGGTTACCAGCTTTGTTCCTCGAAAGACACAATTGATTTCTTCAGCAACTTGCTTACCTACCGCATAAATTTCCCCTTCGCTTACAGATATCTTATTCAAGTCAGTCTGTTTACCACATACTACGGTACCTGCAGCGTATACACAGTAATCGTGGCCGCTAATATCAAGCAGATCATCGAGCATTACCAGGGAGTTGATGCCGGCGACTACAACATCCGTTTACTCATCGCTTACTTGCTGGTGCCGCTGATCCTTCTCAGCTGGATACCCGACCTGAAGTATCTCGCGCCAGTTTCGATGGTAGCGAACATCTTTATGGGAACAGGACTAGGAATAACACTTTACTACCTCGTTTGGGATTTGCCACCGTTATCTTCAGTGCCTTTAGTAGCTTCGATAGAGAACTTCCCGCAGTTCTTCAGCATCACTATTTTCGCGATGGAGGCGATTGGCGTGGTGATGCCCCTAGAAAACAACATGAAGACGCCGCAGCACTTTGTGGGAATCTGTGGGGTTCTCAACAAGGGCATGTCCGGCGTTACGCTTGTATATATTCTCCTTGGGTTCCTCGGATATGTCAAGTACCAGGACGACACGATGGATACCATCACTCTAAATCTACCGACGGAAGAAATGTAAGAGTTCAAGTCGACGGAATTGTAACTTCATGCAACAACGTGTATCTTGCCTGACTTTCTCTATCTTCGTCATTGATCATTTCAGAGCGGCGCAAGTTGTGAAGATACTGATTGCTCTAGCCATCTTCTGTACCTATGGCTTACAATATTACGTGTGCCTTGATATCGTGTGGAATGGTGTAAAACATCGCTTCGAGAAGAAGCCGCTCTTAGCCAATTATATCATAAGGACGCTTCTAGTAACAGGCACAGGTACAATATCCTGAGAGATCTTATTTTTTACCTACAAATTGACGATGTACTATGGAATAATTATTCTTGTCACAGTTATCCTTGCCGTGGCAGTGCCAACGATCGCACCGTTTATCGGCTTGATTGGTGCATTTTGTTTCTCCATTTTGGGCCTCCTCTTTCCGGTTTTTATCGAGACCGTAACTTACTGGAACGTGGGCTTTGGGCCGGGGAACTGGGTAGCCTTGAAGAACGTAATTATATGCGTGATAGGCTTGATGGCGGTAGTATTTGGATCACGCATTGCTATAATGGATATAGTGAAATTGTACGCTTAATAGAAAGAGTGTTTTCCATTTTCTTTTTCATCTAATGAAAATATTTCGATGGATTTGCAATGAATTAGATTTGCCCTCGATATAACTAACGGTATTTTAGAACGAATCAAGTATCACATTATATTCGCGGGCGGATATCTTTGAGTTTCTGGACAGAATCGCTGTATTTAAACTGCGTACATTAGCTCAGATTTTTTTTATATTTCCTAACAGTAATTTTCTAAGAGGAGCATCAAAGACGTTTAGATCTATGCTGGTCCTAATAGGATTTTTTTTTAAGAATTAATATATTTTTTATTCTCTCCTACATACCTGAATAAAAAATATAGAAAATTATCAAATTTTAAAAATAACGTACGGCTATATATTATAAGGTAGAAATGAAAAACAAATATAGATTTTTAGGAGCAATGGCAGTATTCATTTAACAGGTGAGGATGCAAAGTAACGAACGATCGTGATAATAAATGATCGTGATCGTGATGTGCGAGTGTATCCTAAAGAATATGTGAAGTTTCTGTAGGAAATAATTTTTATATTATCGGAATGTTACATTATTTCATTTTTACATGAAAGTTTCGCATTTATAATTGAAATTTTAGAAATCTCAAGCTAATTTATCAAGCTAGGAAAATGCTATTTACAATCTTACTTTGAAGAAAGATATTTTAATAAAAAAACTTGTTTAGCGCATATTTTTATTAAGTTTGCTCAAATGTGCAATATAATATCAATAATGTATCAATTAAAAAAACAAATCAAAAAATATTTTTTTGAACACCATTGAAGGATTTGGAACTGCATTCCGACGAAAATCGCAGAGCTTGCATGGAATGCATGCGTGATATTTGTATGGAAAAAAAATGTTGCTCAAGCAAAGTGCTTCACGCAGTCTTCCTGCATTTAAAATTTACGTCAATATATACCTTTCGGAATTGACTACACGTAGGAAACACACACACATACACACACACACACACATATATGTGTACACTGTTCCTTTTTTTACAAGTGGTCGTTTGTATCGATATAAAATTTTTACTATTTGTAATAGAGTTTGTAACACATGGCACTGGCTGGAGTTACGTAAAATACAAATAATTTTACATTTTGTAAAGACGGTGTTTTGTTCCTCGTGTCACTCTCCGTTCATCTCACACGAGGGTTAAACCGCGGACCAAAATCACGTACATACACTAATGCCTACTAATGCATAGTTGGGCATTACTTTATCTTGTTTTATCTTATTTTATCTATGTACCGCCTCAGCATTATCTAATACCCAAAAATGCCTAGCAATGCCGCAAATCTGTATTCCACAATGCCCACAGTGGTTTACATCGACCTCAAATTTGAGCATCCAACGCTGTTGCCACAATACGAATACGTTTTATCATCCCCGAATCGTATGAGAATTAGAAGAAAAATAATTCCAATATTCTAGCAAGAAAACATTCGTTTAATCATTCTTCTCTCACAAACATACTTATCACATGAGTATCAT
Organism: Vollenhovia emeryi; assembly: GCF_000949405.1. Lineage (NCBI taxonomy): Eukaryota > Metazoa > Arthropoda > Insecta > Hymenoptera > Formicidae > Vollenhovia > Vollenhovia emeryi. The sequence goes on along the minus strand of NW_011967183.1, from coordinate 314,782 downwards.
TACAAGCTAAAATACTGAGACTACAAAGGACAGAACAGAATAGACTTTGTTCTGTGATCAATTTCCGTGTATAACAAGAGTGGGATTATGCACACTTTAGGTGTCTCATGAGCAGTCTATTAGATGATGTCCATTTAATAACGGCACAACAGTCGGAAATCATTTCTCTAGCGGCGCGTAGTTGAGTAGCTTCTCAATCAGATCCACGTGTCCAAGCAGCATCCTGCGGCAGCAGTATCTTTTCAGACCTAGCGCGTCCAAGGCGTCTCTACAACATACAAATAAATCGTAACCACATTTCCCCTGTTTCTCTCATTTCAGATATTAGCATTAGGATAACGCGCTAGACGATTATCAAGGAGAGGGAAAATGTATGGTACATAGATTTTTACGTTGTTTTTTTGCAGGAACGCCTTTCAACCGTTAGGTCATATCAGCGGGATATTTCTAAAAATTCCTTGAACTTCACGCTTAGGCTGATGG
>NW_011967183.1:303741-310590 GCF_000949405.1 Vollenhovia emeryi | reverse complement strand
AGGCTGATGGCAGACAACTATCCGTAAGCGCTTAAGACTGACGTAGTTGTAGACTTAAGGTAAAGCAGAGAAAAACGTAAGCCGTGGAACACGTGTTTCCTTACGAGAGACTTTAAGTCTACGGCTACGTCAGTCTTAAGCGCTTACGGATAGTTGTCTGCCATCAGCCTTACCTTAAGTCTACGACTACGTCAGTCTTAAGCGCTTACGGATAGTTGTCTGCCATCAGCCTTAATCTTAATCAAACACCGAATCCATGGTAGATACATCGGTTTCTAGGTTAGAAATCAAAATTCTCACCCTTCGGTATACTCCGCTTGAAGGAGTCCCAGATACGCCTCCCACTTGTTGCCGATCACCTTACCGCAGGTGAAGCACCGCACAGGAATGATCATCGCGCTGGTTTTCGATTCACAGCTCGATTTATTTTAACTTTCTTTTTGCAACGACGATCCAAACCTCGTGTGCACGCGAAGAGAACGGGCAAGCATGTGGCAGTACTGGCAGTTGAACTCAACCGGTCAAACCGGTGGCGTGCCGCGTGTGGTGCAGGCGTGAGCGCCGTGAGCCATAGACGTAGTAAGAACGTAGTGTGACTCACGGACGTAGGAATACCTGGACGGTGCACAGCGTCGCGGTGGTGGTCCACAAAGGGTGAGGGGAATGAAATGTCTGCTGCTACGGACGTGAGGTACCAAGATGGCAACACTCGCGCGCGTGGCCGAAAGAATCATCCCCACTCCAACTGGGCAAACGTTCTCGGCTGGCATCAGTGGTTTAAATCTCTATTGTAGACTGGGACTAAAATAGGATTTAAATTTCTATTGTAGACTGGGACTAAAGCCCGTATCAAACTACGGATTGGGATTGGGATTAGATTGAAATTTAACCAATCAGAGTAAAAGTTACTGCACTTGAGATTAGTAAACTTTATTGTGATTGGTTAAATTTCAATCTAATCCCAATCCCAATCCGTAGTCTGATACGGGCTTTACTCCGATTGGTCAAATTTCAATCTAATCCCAATCTCAATCCGTAGTCTGATACGGGCTTTAAGCTCGCTGCAGACGATGCTATTTTGCCTGCTGGATTGCTATCGTCAGTTCCAGTCAGTGACTACGTTTCCACCGAGGATCAGAGTCGGGTTAGAGTCGAGTCAGAATCCGGTTGGGGGTGAGCGTTTTTGCGGTGGAAACACCAAACCGGGTCAGAATCGGGTTGGGGTTAGGTGTTTCCACCGCAAAAACGCTCACCCCAACCCGATTCTGACCCGACTCTGACCCTCGGTGGAAACGTAGTCAGTCGTAAACGCTTGGTTCGCCCAGGTCTACTTGTCTCTGTCTCGCCGGTACGTAAGTAGGGATTCGTTCGGCGGCGAGCGCGGGCCGCGCGTCACGGAACAGCTGCGATCGAAGGGGCCGCGATGGCTGGCGGGAGCGCACGCTTTCGCGAAAAGGGGGGCGAGCGATGTTGGTGTTGGCGGCGGCACAGGGGCCGGGGCAGGCAGGGGAAGGAGACTGCGATCTGGATAACGGCGGCGAATCGGCGATACGCGCGCACACACGTATACACGGGCAGAGGCGAGGAAGCCCGCGGAAGGGGAGAAGAGAATGGGGAGAGGAGAACTCGCGTCGTAAACACGCACGTACGCAAGCAAGCCAGGCACGCACGTACGCACGCACTCGCTCGCTCGCTCGCGCACTCGCGTACGTACGTACGGCCAGCCGGAGCAAATGGAGTGGACTGTGCGCTTTCTCCTTTATCGTCCGCTGAATGGAGGCATGCTGTGAACACACGGTGCTCGGCCACGCTCCTCGGATCTTCGCTGTAAGGATCGCGCGTCATCGGGCTTTGCGGCCGAGGGGGGAAAGAGAGCGACGGTTCGTCCATCTGTCTGTCCGTTTGACTCGCGGCGGCGGCGGCAGCGGCGAGCGGAATTTCCGCGCGCCGGATATTTGCGTCGCCGAATAAACGGCGGCGCGACGCGACGCGACGCGACGCTGACGCCGACGCCGACGCGGCTAGCGGCGAGAGCGGCGAGCGGTGACAGCGCGGATGGGTTATGTGTTACGCTCGCGCCCGCCGTCGCCGGACGTTCCTCGGGCACGTCGCGTGTCGCGCCGAGCTCGAGACGAGCGGAGCGTCGCGTCCACGCGAGCGAGCGCGCGCGCGCGCGCGCGCTCCTTCCATCAGCCTGTTGTCAAAATCAGCTGCCATTGCTGACTCTCCTTCTCTTTCTCTATTTTCGCTCGCCATGCCAGCCGTCGCATCGGCGATCTCGCGACGTTCGCGTCTCGCCCGCAGGGTCCGCTCCGGTCCGTCTCTTGGCGCTATCGCGCCTTCGGGAGGAAACCGCCGATAAACCGTCGCACACTTTCCTTGTGTACCGATTGATTCGCCGTCAAGGTACATTGTTTTGCGCCCGACGAGTCTCCTCCGATCCTGGAAGATTTCCGTCCTGTGAAACAAACGCGCGGGGCTTAACAAAGGGGTTTCCGTAACTGACGAATGATCGGTCCGCGCGCGTCTAGTAACTTTACTTATTTATACCCGTACAACTCTACCAATGTTTTTATTCATAGTGTTTGAGGATATGTTGCAGGCTCGAGAGGTCGGAACCTCGATTTATATCCGCAAAGCGAGGAGAAAGAGACGCCCCAAGGTAGAACGCTCGTCAAAGTTTGCGCGAGCGGCAAGTGGGTGGTGAATTTAATTAAGGACGATATAGAGGGCAAGGGTAGGAGATAAGTACGAAAGTGGTAAATGCAGTGGCTGAGGAAGCGATGGACCCCACGTCGATGTTCGTCACGTACACTCCTCAAACAAACGGAGTCCCGATGGAGTCCAAGCTTGCTACCTACATGGTAACTCATAATCTCTTTCTTTCTGGCTCGACGGGATTACTTTCGATAATCATGCTATGCAAATTGACCGCGCGCAGAATCGCCCGAGCGGCATAGGCGTGAGCGCCAACTCGGTGACCAAGCACATGTCCGGTCTTTCTCTGGAGCCGCAGAAGAAGGTAACTGCCAGTTCCGAGTTCGTGCCAGGGAGAGTCCTTACGGGCAGCAACAGCAGCTCGCCGAATCTCTTTAACAACTCCTACACTCATTCGCAAGAGAACGTAGGTGGCACTACATACTTCTATTTCGGCAACGCCGGCAGCGACGCTGTTGGAGCCGAGGATGGCACCGAGGCCGTAAGCACATCTGCTCTTAGCCTGTTTCGAGCGCAAGGCGAGATAACGACGAGGCTCGCCTCTCTATTTTTAATGCTAGATCGGACCCATGGCAGCAGGGCACATTGGCTACGTCTATCCGGGCACACCCTCGCATCTGCAGCCTGTGAAGACGACGAAGCCACCCTCGTCTAACAATTCGTCCGCCCCCTCCACACCTCCCCCTCAGGCTGCCTCCAGCTTCTTCGTCGGCGACAGCTTGCGACTGGACATCCTGCAGAAGAACGCGTTGACGTTGGCACAGCCCGATATAGTGCGGTTTCCCGACTTGCCCAACGAGGTTGACAATTACCACGAGTTATGTCCTTTAGAGCCAGTCCACAAGCCCGCCTCGACGGTCCTTGGATATCAAACTTCCACGTACAAGGCCACCAGTATCAAGACTGGCACGCGATACTGTTTACGTCGTATTCATGGTAAGTTTACTTTTAGGAGGACGCTACCGCGTAATATAGTGTTACCAGTCGGGCAGTTAATCTCCATCCAACTCGATGCTTGCAGATTTTCGGCTCGCCAACACCAAGTGCACGGTACTGGTCGAGATGTGGAAGCGATTGTCGCATACAAATCTGGTCCAGTTGAGAGAAGTCTTTACCACAAAGGCGTTCGGTGATCATTGTCCGTATTTCACTCGCGTTTTTGTTTCGCGCGCTATCCACACGTGCGCAATCTCAACGACCTTGTTTCTTTCCAGCCATGGTTTTTGTATACGATTATCACCCTGCCTCGGAGACATTGCTGAATAAACATTTCGCCTCGACGGAGCTGAACGGTTACACCGACCCGTTCTCCTCGGATCCCAACGCGCCACGGCCTTATAGTCATACCAAAAACACTATTCTAAGACAGCAGCACAGTAGCATGCTACCGGAAAGTGTTATTTGGAGCTACATTATTCAACTCACTGCCGCATTTCGTGTTATTCATGCCGCTGGTTAGCGCACATTGTATTATAATCCTGCCTTCCTCAAAGAATCGGTGTAATACGCTATAAATCCCGTCTCCAAGTTCTCCCTGAACTTGCATTTTCCTCAATTTCCCCTCGATTGATTTAATTCTACGTTAATTTGATCTGCGTCTTACAGGTTTGGCGTACAGATGCTTAGATCCCACCAAGGTACTACTTACATCGCGGACACGACTCCGTCTGAGTTGCGTCGCCATTCCAGACGTGGTCACTCTAGATGGGAACACCGCGAATCCACTCACCCTCATCCCACATTATCAGCAGGAAGATTTAGTGGCACTCGGCAAGCTGGTCTTAGCGCTGGCATGCCGGAGTCTACTCGCCGTCCACCGCGACAATATGTCAGCCTCCATCGAGCTGATCACACGTTCCTACTCCACCGACCTTCGAAATCTTATCCTGTATGTCTGGGATTTATCTTGCCAATTGGTAGTTTTGATAGCTTCATTTCAAAATCGTGGTATTTATCAATCCACGAGAACAGCACTTATTTTTAGTACTTATCTCATCAGTTTGTTGCGAATATCACGATACGCGTGCAAAACTGCCAAGTGTCTCGATCTAGTCTAGCGACAAATTAAAGAGCATGGCGAATTTTTAGGTACTTGCTGTCAAATCAACCCCGTAAGAGTGTCACGGATCTCATGCCAATGATTGGTGCGCGGTTTTATACGCAGTTGGATGCCGCCCAGTTACGTTTGGATGTTCTAGAGAATGAACTCGCCAAGGAATTGGAAAACGGACGGCTATTTAAATTACTGGTCAAGCTGGCGACCATCAACGAAAGGCCGGAGCTTAATATGGAACCAACATGGGCAGAGACGGGCGATCGTTACATGCTCAAATTGTTTAGGGACTACGTGTTCCATCAAGTGACAGCTGATGGAAGGCCCTGGTTGGACTTTGCGCACGTTGTAGCTTGCTTGAATAAGCTCGATTCAGGCTCGCAGGACAAGGTGATAGCTCTTGACAATCTTTTTAACATACATAAAATGCACACGTAAAAATGACGGTAAAACGTGTCGTTACAGATATGCCTCATGTCTCGAGATGAGCAGAGTGTTTTAGTGGTAAGTTATGCGGAGCTACGGCAGTGTCTGGAAACGTCATTTGGCGAACTGGTACAATCTACAAAGGATGCTGTTTAAGGATGTGTCCTCGATAGCGCATACTCCGAACCATAAATGTGATATCATCACTTAGCGGTACTATCATTTTACTCTTTATGGAGATACTGGAGAGTGAGAACTGTTGAATTGAGTTTGGTGATATAAGAAATAACGCGCAACTCAGTTTTTGTATACATGATTTTGCTCGTCGAATCGATTAGATACGAACGCATTATAAATGCGTTGCATTTAGGATGTAAGACGTTAAATTTTCGGGTCTTTAAGTCTTAAGGATTTATAGGGTCCTTAAATCTTTGGGTTTTTGGATTTTCCAGTTTGGATCTTGGGATCCTTAGGCATAGGAATTCTTTCGTTGATATGATGATCGGATATATAATTCTCAAATATGGATTACAAAGTGGCGAGTTTAACGATTCTTGCATCCAGCCTGAACTCTTAGAATTTCTGTGTCGAACGATCCCGGGATCTTTGGAGTTCTGATCTCTTGGAAGTTTGAAGCGTGGGAAAGGTATCATGTGATTTCGCGAATCAGCGAGGATTTGGATTCGCTGTAAAGCCCATTACGGTACTATACAAAATTGTACACAACTTAACAATGCAGTAAACTCGTAAGGAATCTTAAGACAACACCTAAACACGCTCGGTGTCTAGGATAGAGACCTTAGTTTTTAGGATACAGCATTAATGGTAAGCATTAATTTTGAAATAAATGTTTATTTTTGAAAGCAATCCTAACTAATGTCGTCGTCATTTCTTCCTCGTCACGAGACTAATTCTAGATTCCTGTTCCTTTACGATCGCAGTGTCACTTGTATAACTCAGTGTTTTCCCTTTAAATTGGAGATCCGCACGGCTGGGAGAGAGCAGGCTCGGCGGCCATTTATATCCCTCGACGTGAGTGCGCTCAAGTTTTAATTTTCAACGATGGAGGCGTCGGTAATTAAGGTCTGATTTTAATTTTGAAACGTCCTGTACGATTCCCTCCACATAGTTCTATTTCTATTTATCCAGCCGCCTTTCTCTCTTCTAGGAGGGATGATCACCATGGTGACGGCGACGAAGAAGGGGAAAGATCGGCGGACGGAGCGGGGAGGATATGCATGGCGCCTGAGGGATGCCGGACTCCGGACTGACTCGGGGAGGGGGATGACTCCGGTCGGCGGCGGCAGCGGCAGTACCAGTGTCGGCAGCAACACGTAGTAGTAGCAGTCAACGGTGTCCAGGCATCGCAACGCTTAGAAGGAGCGTACGGAGCATCGAGAGGTCCGTGCTTCATCCGACGCGCTGCATCACGGTGCATCACGCAGCCGCGTTACGGAGCGGATCTCCTACCCGCAGCATCCTCCCCGTTGCAAGCGTGTCCGCGGCCACGTAGGCGGGTAATTACGGGAACCAACTGGAAATACGTTTGGAAGGCGATCAAGCTTGACCCTCTGCTTGGCATCCCTGTGGCAGGTGAGTCTTTCGCGCGAGAGGAAAAGAAAGAGAATGAAAGAGCGAGAGGCTGAGGGTGG
>NW_011967183.1:288691-301800 GCF_000949405.1 Vollenhovia emeryi | reverse complement strand
CTGCCGCCGCCGTCGCCGCCACCACCGCCGCCCGGCGTTGCTGATCGATTTTCCGCGAACGAGCGGAGCGGAGCGGAGACCCGCCCCTGATTCTCGTCGCTCTCCTCCGACGAAGCGGTGGAGATCCGACAATTTTTTGCGCTCCGTCGCTGGACCCGCTCCCACGGCGCGCGCGGCCGACCCGGGACGAGCCGAGAAGGACCGAGAGGGACCAGAAACTAAAAGCGGCTTTTCCCATTGTGCGCGCGTATCCGCGACACAACGATCAATGCTCTTTCCGCACCTGCTCGCCGCCCCTCGTACGCTTTCGCTCTTGCACCGCATCTTGAATCGGGTTCTTTATCTCGCTTCCACCGGACTCTTCGCAATTCTTTTAGAGTCTTGCCCGAATCTCCAGCATCTTTTGTAGACGTGGCCCTTACGTGGTCATTGATCAACCCAAAGAGTACTACGAAGTATTGTAAAAGATACGACTATTGTATGCACAGAATAGATTTCAGAGACCGAACGATGAGGGGACGGAACGTAATAGAAAAATCGATAAGATTTTGAGTCCGCGCCGAGGCGTCGAAGGGGGCGATAACGAGGACTGTCGCGCTGATATCGGCGACGCGATCGACGCTCGATCTTAGACCCGAGGACTCCGTCGTTTGCTACTTTTCTATTCTCTTCGGCGTAGGCAGAAAGACTCGCGCGCCTATCGGGGACGGGACGGCGGACTCGCGGCGAATTTCGTTCTCGTTCGCCTCTCCCGCGGCCGCGTGGGGTCTGTAAAGCGACGCGGGATTTTTTAGGGTTGCTGTAAACACGCCGCGACAACCTTTTAACCCTTCGTTTTCGAGCTATTTATAAGTTGCGTCGCGCGGGCGCAATGGCAAGCGGGCGCACCGAGGCCAAGAGAGCTTGTTTCTAGGCGACGCGACGTCTAGTTTCTTGCTTTCTAGGATCTCGTAGCCGCTCTGCACGCCTCTCCCGTGCACTGGACTAAATCGACTCCGCGTCCCACTTACCGCGTGTACACATGGAAGGTAAATGAAAAAGGCCGGTTCGAGTTCTGCGGACGGACGGACGGACGGACGGACGAGGAGGCGGCGACGTGGCCCCGGTAAAATACACGGTGAATTATCTCCGTGCGCGCTTTTCGACCGGCCTGCGGAGCCGCAGGAGAGGGCGAAAGAAAGGTCGAAGGGCGAGCTATTTGTGTGCGACTCGCATAAATAATTTTCATCCCGCTGCCCCCCCCCTATGTTGATTGGGAAATCAACGATCAAAGGACGATAAATTGGCGCGCATATAGGGGCACGGGCAGGGCGCGCGGCGCAACGGGACGTGTATAAAAGTCCGTGAAATCGGAGTTGGGAAACTCCTCTTCCACTCTCCCGCCTGCATGAGTTCGAAAACAATCCAAGTTCCAGGGTACTAAAAGTTTAGAAACTTGCCGAAGGGAGGAGGTGGCCCGAGGAGCGGTGGTCACAGCAGAGTCTTTCGAAATCCCGTGGAACGTACGTCCCGAGAAATAAAAGTTGTCGCGCCAACAGAATTTCGAATTGGCGTGGAATCCGTTTGCGGCACGAAAATTCAATTGTTGCCTCCGTGACACGAAAGAGAGAGAGAGAGAGAGTGAGATAGAGGGGAAGAGAAAGAGATATAAAGACGCTTTGTGCGCACTTTGGCATAACTGACTTGAGTGACGGCGACATGGATCGCACGAGCGTCCGTTTCGCTTATAATTCGAACCGTCGATCTCCCCTTATCTTTTATATCGCGCGCATAACAACGTCCCGTGCCTTATCTGCGCGCGCTCCATACTGTTCCTTTCTTTATTGATAAATTTTCGTCGATAAACCGGACGCCCGTTGTTACCGTTCTCCGAATGCGGTCTCGTATTTTTAAACGCGAGACTCGCTGATACTCTATCAGCTCTACGTGACTCTCCCCGTCCTGGCGACTTTCTTCTCTTTTTCTCGACGATAGCGCACGGTCGGCTAACACCTGTTTACCCCCGGTACATATGGTCGAGCGAAATAAAAGCACGGTCGGGCTTTTTAACTTTTATCGAGCGTCCGCGCGACGCCACCCGGTTGACCCGTCGAAAATAAACGCCTTGCTCTTTTTTTATAGGGATGACCAGAGACACCCACGCGCGCGCGGAAAGGAGAGACGGGAGCTCGTGTTGCTCGTGCTCGCGAGTTGGACACGCGGAGAGAGCGTATATCTGGACATCGGGCAACGTCCCCTCGCTCTCGGACATGTTGACCGCGTCGGTCTATATTCGACCGCACATTATCTGCTCGCCGATATCTCTCTTTCTCTCTCGTTCCGCATCTCTTTTTTCACTATCTCTCTCTCTCTCTCTCTCTCTTTCTCTCTCGTCCTCTGCCCTTTCTCGCCCGCCCGTATCGCGACGCTGGCGGACCGACAATAGGTTCGACGACGAACTTGAACAAGGCGACTTCCGCCCGCCGTCTCACTCGCGTCCGGCCGTTTCTGACGCGACGATAATTTTGTCAATTCCGTCAATCCGAGCGCGCCGCCGCGGGCGATTTTCCCTACGGATCGCTTGAATATAAGCGGAGATTCGCGAGGGGAGGAGAGCCACAGCCGGCCGGCCGACCGGTGGTCCAGCAAGATTGCTGACGAGTGCTGCTGATTGTCTCAATGTCGGCTAATGGCGTGAATGACTGTAAGGATGCGTGCAGCGAAACGCGTCGTGTCGCAACTTCTGTCGACTCTCGCACATCCGTTCTTTTAATAGATTACGCACGTTTCTTTGATTTCTTCTCAATTCTCCTCCTCCTCCTACGTTCTATTCTCGGACTTGCATTTTATTCCATCTGTATATCCCGGGGCCTTTGAACCGACACGTTATTTGACGCGCGACGGCGTTTTGGCTGGCTCTCTCTCTCTCTCTCTCTCTCCTCCTTTTCTCCCCGAACTTGGAATCCTGGGCTCGAGCTCTGGGATCTCGGTGAGCTTTTGAAGTCTACGGTCTCCGCGGCCTCACGGGAGAGGCTGCGTCTTTGAATCTTGAATACGCGCCTCAGATTTAGAGCGGTTGAGATTATGCCGCTGCTTATTCATGAACCCCGACGTTACACAGGGAATAATCCATCATCGTCCGTCGATGCGGAGATGGTTACGCCGGTCGTCGAATCCTCGTCCAGCTGTCGCCGGGTGATTAATTAGCCCCGCGGCCTTGGCGATCGCCCCGATTCGCCATCGTCGGAGGCGCGCATCGCGCGTCCGATCGCGCGCGAAACGATGCCATCGATCTAAGGAGAGACCTTGAGCCAATCGTTTATGCGTTCGTATCGCCGCGCACCCTCCAATAAATCAATCTTCGGCTTCCGCACGCTGGACTGGACAGGGCCTAGCGTGCGGACAGCCGCGTTTCGCCGGATTTGCATGGACGTCCGAGTGGACCTCGAGCGCCCTGGATTCGTTGACGTCGCGGCGACATGAGAGTCGCGATCGTTGCAATTGATTTGCGCGATCGGAGGCTGCGACAACGAGACGTCCGTAGCTGAATTCTGTATACTCGTCATGCAGCATCGTTACCGTTATATTGACGTTGCGCAGGTTCTTTTGACCATCACGAGACACGGCAGTGTCTCGCGCCAAGTATAAGCGTAGACCGACCGTGTAGTTTACGCGAGTACGCGAGCTGACAGGCCCTCAGATTTTCGGATCTCAGCCACGGCTGATCCGATCAACTTCTAAGGACTCAATCGATAGCTTGGATTCGATTTGCATGATAAGAGTGTTTGTATTTTTCTCCTACGTGCCCCATGAGTGGAGATATTGCAATGCAAAATCCAAATTTGCCAAATTCTCGATTAAGAAACGTCTTTGTGTGTGTGTGTGTCATCTAAAAAAATATTACTTTACTCAAGAAATTTTATTTTATCACAACTAAATATCAGCTGTCCATATTTTGCAGCTGAAATTTAGTTGCCACGTGAAGTTTTTAGCTACGGCAGCTACACTTTTCTTTCCGTGCAGATACAGCCGTAGACAAGATTATTAGGCACGCGTCTAATCAGTACAAATTAACAGTGCAAATTAACGAATCCGATTGCTCGCCCTGGTGCGCGCTGACAATAGGTTTGCTTTCGGTTCCTGCACTGGTGAACTAGTGCAGTAAGCTAGAATGAGAAAAAATATGCTTGTCTTACTCTAATTTACTAATGCACTAGTTCACCAGTGTAGGAACAGAAAACAAGCCTAATGAGTGCACACTAAAGCCCGTATCGGACTACGGATTAAGATTGAGATTAGATTGAAATTTGATTAATTAGAGTAAAAGTTTAAAATAATTTTTTTAAGTGGCAAGAGACGCGTAAACGTATCCCACGTCACAGCTGATTTTAAAGGAAAAGAGAAGTTTATAAAAAGTGCTTCATCAAATTGCATATGTGCATAAAAGTAACACTTAGATTTCCAGTGTATGCTGTACTGAATTTAATACTGGAAAGATTTTGAGCCTTTAAAAGCTGTTCACTGTACAGAAGAGCAACGAACGCTCCAGTAAACAATTTTTCGAAAGCGGAGGTTTTCCAGATTAGATTCGGTACAGTACAACGATTAGGAGGGTGTCTAACAATTTGTCAAAGGCTGTAGACTACGATACGCTGCTTCACTCGAGAATTGTCGTTATCGAAATCGACGGGGAGCTTCCGGGGCTATCGCGGAAGCGCGGACGAGATTGTCAAAACGAGGACGTGGCCGGGCGGGCACAAAGTGTCGAGCGCCAAGGATTAAAGTGCGAGTTACTCGCAGTGGCGTAAGATTTTATTTTTAGCGCTCCCTCGCAACGATGCTACGGCCGCGGGGTTAATTATCCTTTGCCGTTCTCGTTGAGGGCCACTTGTCGCCGGAGATCGAGATAACCGCGAATCGTAACGGAGCGCAGCAGCACCCGCGAGTTTAACAGCCGCGTCGAGCGCGGATTCCGCGAAATTCGACGCCGACGTCGCGGCGCTTCTTCCTTTGTGCCGGCCTGTCGGGTGCCTCGTGACGTGGATCACGAGTTATCGGCGATGACGGGCTTTAATAGAGATTGACGGACTGGCTTTAATTAACGTCAGCGTGAAATCCAGCATAAAGAAGTCTTCGCTTCGCCGACTGCCTCGCGAGAACGAAGCCCGAATGCGTATATATAAAAAAAAAATATATATATATATATCAAAGCGCGAGAAGCTTATTCGTTTCTCGCTTCGGTAATTTATCGCCGTTGATTTGCCGCGATAATCTATCTATTGAGTCAACTCGAAGGGAGCGGCCGTCTCTCTATCGCAAAATTCTCAGAGATCCACAATCTGGGTCCGATTGAACAAATATTTGCCGATCTGAGAATAAGCAGTGTCGCGGATCTGCTTTTTTACGTATAGTTAGATAAGGTTGCTAATTAAGAGTGTCTGACGGGGCGTTTTTTTTTCTTGTTTCCCTTTTAGGATGAAGCTGTGCTGGAGTTTGGCTCTCGTGGCCGTCGCCCTGTTGATGATTCTTACGTCCACGCGAGCGGAAGCTGATCTGTGGGAGGAGGATGATAAGGAGGTGCTTGTGCGGACAGTGCGCGGTACTAAGGAGCGAAGTGAGTGTTCTTCTTTCTGTTAATTAACCCGTTACCTCCTTCCACGATCGCGACGTTATTTTATCGAGCGGCTGCGAATATAGACCGTCTATATATATATAACACGCGTATATAAACGTCGTAATTAGAAGTCGTTCCGTAGCGACCTTAAAAGTCCCTCCCTGCCTTCCTCCTTTTCTCTCTTTCTCCTTCTCTATTCGCTTGATCGACGTTACGTCCAATTGTTTCTATTGACGTTTCGCGTCTGCTGATGCAGCATCCGGCAGCTCCTCGTCGTGCAGATACGTAAAGGGTCAATGGTCGGAATGCGACTCGAATACCAACACGCGGTCACGCACTCTGAATCTCAAGAAGGGCGACAAATCCTGCGAGCAGACCAAGACCATACAGAAGAAGTGTAAGAAAGGTGAGCCCGTGATTGATAGCCCGTGGCGTCGCAAGAAATAAATTCGGGGACGTAATGCGTTTTCTTTTTGTTTCTCTTAATTCGACCGTAGCATGTCGATACGAGAAGGGCACGTGGAGCGGATGCGCGAATCAGGTAATGACGAGAATTGATAATCTGAAAGCGAACAGCGATACATCCTGCGACAAGACGCGACGGCTCACCAAGAGGTGTAAACTGGAGGCCAACACCAAGAAGTCTGCCAAAGGTAATTCCTCCCGTTTGCTCGATTTCGATTATCCGGGCTGCGGCAGCCCGCGCGACATGAGGGACATTTAAGCAGCAAGCGCGAGCCGTTGTCTGTTTTTCTGTTTTCAGGTGAACGATCGAACAAGAAATCGGGCAAGCAGTAATTATTCGCCGATCTCCAATCATTTCTTCTAATCGGGCAACGAAAGCGCACTCTCATCTCTACGACCCCCTATCTTCTCTCCATCCCCTTCCCCGTCGCCAATTAAGTGCGAGGCAGAGCACAAATTTGGATCGATCGTCTCGCGATCGAAACATTTATCACGTATACTGCCTAGGAGTCATTTGCATTTTGGACGCAGACGCGCGCTGCGCGTAACTGCAGACAGTTTTCAAGGTGCGCTGCCGTCGATTAATTGCTGTTGATAATTGTGGGATGGTGCTTGCGTTTCGGTGTCATCACGTCTGTTCTCGGCAGCAACTCGGTTATTAACCCTTCTAGGATTTCGTTGTGCGAGGTAGTTTACATATCGGACGTACGTCGCGCGTTGAATCTTGGCTTAAATGTTTCGGCAATGTCGATTTCTGAGTAGACTCGGTAGATTGGTTACACCTAATAATAGACCCAAGTTTGTGTGGAAAATATCGTGTTCGTAAACATACGCCTGTCGAAGAGAGACTCTTCTATCTAACCCATTGACATAATTTGCAACGAGTTCCCCTATTAGAGGAGCTATTGATCGCATAAAGGTATTCTAAAAATGGACGTTGGCGAGATCTTGGAGGGTTAAGCCGCGCAATCAACCGGGGAATCGATTGGGAGAACCGATACGTAACATGTTCGAGATGACGAAAGCTAAACACGACCGATCGTCCAGACACGTAGTGATGCAGTTTGTGCATTGAATTTTCGTGAATCCGCAACACCCTCGAACACGCGAAACTTTTCCACTTGACCTTCGAAATCAGATGTCTAAAAATCTGCAAAGATCGACAAGTCAGCCTTCTCGGCGTGTTCTTGCAAAATCTGCACCACTAGTTGTTCGATTAACGAGCGTAGCACACATGATAAAAAGTCCCCCTGACTAGAAAGCAGCCGCCACTTCGGAGGTTCGCAGAGGATAAGATCATCCGCCAAAGTTGTTCTCTCGTCTTCCCGCAGCGATATTATATTATTATTAATATTATTGTTTAACACAAGAAGCAGCAGCGACCCCCATTTGGCTTAGCTGCTGATCCACTTAAAAATCATGTACAATATTTGTCATACTAAACAGCTTTCATTCGATTGTCACATAAATATACAATGTTCGGTGTTCAAAGTAACTGTGTCCTGTATCATGTAACACGCGCGAGATATTCCGACAATTATTACGCCGTCGCGAAGGTTCGTTAGTTTAAACAAGGATGCTGCGCGCAACAAGCTAATGGCATCCGCCCCGTGTGGCATCTTCAAAATGGTCAAAAATCAAAAATTACGCAATCAAAATGAACGATCAAAAGAAGACGCATCGAATGTTTGTCGAGAGAATTAAAGTGAAATACGGAAATACACTATATACTTGTATATTATATATATGTATACACACATATATATATATATATATTTAGCACACGCAGAATGTTCGCGCGAGCCTAATGAATTTTCCCGGAATCCTCCGCGCCCCTCTCGGCAGGACGTTGTCACTTCCGATGTTAATATTCGCAGTTAACGTTAATAATAATAATGTATCAAGTGATAACTGGCAAATATGGAAACTCGCCAATGAGCATGAAAATCAAACTGAAATAACTCGTCGTCTCATCAAACATGCACGCTCGCGCGTGCGAGAAAGAGAGAGGAAAAAAGAGATTAGATCACTGGATATCTTTTCGACGCCACAAAAATCAAATCCCCTTCTCCCCTCCCCCTGCATTGTAATTCGTTTCTAAGTCTAGATGTATAACCGGAGGGCTCGTCGGTGAGAGGAAGTTAAGCTGTTTGCGCGTTTGATATTGCACGCAGGTGCGACCCGCGCGAACGCGTCTCACAGGAGTGCACAGGTGAGACGCGGGAAGAGGGTATTTTTCACATACAATATTTTGAAGGTGTCTCTTCCTCGTCTCCGTTTAAATCTCCGATACGCGACGGTGGCTCGGTTCTTCAGCTCCGAAAGGTCGCGGGTCGTCACGGAGGGGACGTCGCGATTGTCGGCGAGTTGTTCCACGCGTCGGATTCTGAGGACCTCCGCAAGTTCATCATCCAAGACCCTGTTGGACGCCGTACGCGCGGAATCGCGCGTGCGTCATCGTCAAGCGCCTAGTTCTAGCTCCCTATTACAGCATATCATCATTACGCGTGAAGCGAACCTTATCGATAAACTAGGATAGCGTTATCTCCGTTTTATGGGCTCTTCGCTAATTATTGTCTCCATTGATCCTCCAACTGGTGAACCCAGCTCCACCGGACACTCGTCGTTCCCTTCCCCTCGAATTGCCAAGGTCGAAGCTATGTTCCGCACCGAGACCAGTTCGTACCAGGTGGGACACGCCACGGAAGTGGGACTCGTTACGTGCCGGTTGAAAGCATTAAATGTGTCTCCTGCGTTACAACTGTTTTACAATGTGCGCGCTAATTACGTGCGCTCGTGCAATTCCTCTCTCGCAGGGGATTCCGAGACCATTCCAGAAACGCTAAACGAAATGCGCGAGCTTGCACGCCTCGTAGTTTTCGTAGGAATCCTGCGCTAGCTCTTAACAACCGTGCAGGATTGCGCAATTCGGATGCGTCATCTCGGCATGCAATTACCTCGGCAATGCAGAACAGCTGTAACGAGTCTCGTGCTTGACTTCTCTGTGTGGAGCTACGCAGGAAGCTCTTCATGTTTTAATCGCATTGTAACATAGCATGATAGGAAGATACATCAGTAAACCTAGAGACTAATTTTTCAGATCCTTCGATAAAAAGCTACACAGAACGTTCCGGGGAGAAATGCGCGCGTCGATAGCAAATGCCTCGTGTTCCCTTGGAGAAATTTCGAAGCGGACGTCTCTCCCTGACTCCCCGATCCAAGTTTTTAACGAGTCGCGAATTAAATCCTGCGCACCGCAGGCTCCGAATCCCGGGACCGGTCGGGAAAGGTCGCAGTATACAATTTTAATTTCCGCCTTCAATTAGCTCTGCTCTGAAAAATCCCTCTCGATATGTCTCTTCCAGGACAGCCGTTTGCTATCTGCGCGTGCACCGCGTCCTTCGGAACAAATCATAGATATTCTAGATATTACAATAAGAGAATCGTTCAAAACTTTATTCGTTAGAATTAAAATAATTAGAGGCATACGAATCGCCGTTCGTATTACGGATCGTTGAGTTTCACAATCGTCGATCTTGTTGATGGTTTAATCTCGTTAGCGCAACCATAGTATAACTAGTAGGTCCACTCGCGTCATTCGTCTCATTTTGCGTTAATCCCTTCTGCGCGTCCGACATTGTTCTGGGTAGAGCAATGAGAGAAAAGTTGTATGTGTGGTAATGTAGTTTCGATACACTATCGCACATACAACTGCAGTACGTACACACACATACGCCGCTGGATTGCTGCCCAGAATAATGACGGAATACCACGTGATCGGGACCGCAAAGGGGCCGACAGAGAGTGGACCCACTAGTTGTACTATGGTGCAACTACAGAAATTGCAATAGGCCGCTTTGACCGTTTTTGATTGGTGTAACAGGTCGCTGAAAATTTTCTACGCATTTCGTTAAGGTTAAACAAATTCGATTGTACATTTTTCAAAGACCGTCAATTTGTTATACGGATCGATTAACTGCTTCGCAACGATTTAGATCCTAAATGATTGTTAAAAGTATTTGTATAAATCGCTAATCGCGCAGTTGCTGGGACATTACGCACAGTTTCGTCGTTCAGACCGTATAGCTTAGGGTAGCTCTTGAATTTTGGATGTATCGTAGCACGATGAAATCGATCATTTTCTTTACGAACTACTATAAAAATTGTATAATGCATCTACTTACTTATTGAAGTAATTGTGTAACCAATACACACATGTAACAAAAATCCAATGTTGTCAATAAAAGTAAAATATTATATATACAAGAGCGCTGTGATCAATTCGAGTTGCGTCGACCGGGATGCTCGCACAACTGATCTCGTGAAATGACTGGAGACAGAGATTTTTATGATATGTGTTTTTATTCGCAAAATTTATCGATACAAAAATTACAAAAGTGCTCGATTATATCGATGTCATATTAGAAAATTATTTCCAATAAAAAGTATATTTGATAATATCAAAAATGGACGGACGTAAAATTTATCATTCTTTTTCAGCGCCTCGCTGTAAAGTAATTTTCCATTATAAATTCCATGTATAAAAGTTTCTTAATTGCATTAATTTTTAAAAAGGGGGGAATACGCACGCGTGTGCCCGTTAATAACAAATATATTAGTACGAATATTATACTATAATAAATGGACGGAATGTCATTTCAGATCATCAAGAGATTTAACTTACATGACCAATACTGTCTATGCAATATTGTGTCAATATTGCCAATACGTGAGAGGTGTCCCAGAAAAAGCAGTTATAAATATTTCGAAAGTTATTTACGTTCGACTTACGTCGCCAAAAATACTAGTCGGCAGTTTTAATCGTACATTTTTCTTTTATGAAAAAAAAAATGCACGATCCGGATACATTTTCGGGACAGTGCTATCTGTTCTCACGCCACGGAGACGGACAGTTTCCTGGAGTACGCCTTGCCCTCCCATTCTTCGTCGGACGGCAACGCCTCGTGTCGCAAATTGCAGATACGTGCGCCGTACTTGAGCAGCAAGATTATAATGCAAACTACGAAGAGAGTCAGGCAGGCCGTGGCAGGCCAGAAAACGTGTAAGCCCATAATGAGAAAGTGTTTTGTGCTGCTCGAGATTGTCGCCTATTCGCAACTAGTGTCGCGTGCAATTATCGAAACGACTCGCGAAACAAGTCGCTACAGTGTCTAAATCACCGTTTTCGATTATATAAGTTATTTTGTAAGAGAACAAAATAAAAATTATTCTCGATATACGTAAGAGCAGGACGACGTGCCTACGAAGACAATGCTGGTGGTAAGAGATTCACGGTACCCAAGTTAGAAGCTGTACAATGCAATCAGCCGAGTGCAAAGGGCTAATTGGACTCTATTGGGCTCAATTAAAGTTCTTGACTTTGAACGTATCCTTAAGCGTGGGTGTTACTACTGCCGTTGTTCAACACTGCTCGCTAGTTGGTGCTGCCGGCGCCACTTTAGATCTCGCTCTCGCGTTTTTGCATCTCCATGTACTCCTGCGGTTGCGGCGTCGTGCGCTGAGACTCCGGATCGTGATACTGAACAATCTCGTGCCTCACTTGGGGATGCTTGATGAGACCGGGCTCTAGCTCGCTGAGGTCAAGCGGCGGCGTTTTGTGTGGTAATACAGTCCACATGGGCTGGATCCACCTATTGCCTAAATTCCAATAGGACAATACGCTATTAAAAAAATAAGAGAAACTGTATCAGTGGCGCGCGGCCGCAGGAAGAAGCTACGAGTCTAGAATTAATACGTATCTCCCGTGCTGACGGGGGGGGGGGGGTGGTGGGCTGTTGGACTCACCAGTGTGGCGATTCTGCCAATAATCACGATGCCGCGAGCACCAGCAGAACACGATGTTCAGGATAAACAGACATCCGCCCAGGACGGTGCAGAAGGCGATTGTGACATAGAATGCGGTGAAGTCGCCGTATTCGTGCCCCTTAAAATACGGATTCTTCAGATACTCCTCGCGGTCGTCTAGAATGGACATGTCACAACGTTAGCGGTCTCGTTACTCGCTTGCCTTCTGAAAGAAAAAAGAGAAACGGGGAGGGTCCTGTTAGCGCGGTAAGAGTGTCCCCAAGGCTAGTCAGGCGTGGCTTGGCTTGGCTTGGCTTGGCTTGGTGTGGCGTGGCGCGGCGTGGCGTGGCGCGGCGCGCCTTGCCGTGCCGCACATGATGTATACACAACTTTGTGTACCGATTGGTGAATCGCGGTTATCGCTATCTTCACTACGGCGCGTACAAAATACGCGCGGGCAGACGAAAATAGACACCGATATAGGTCACGAAAGGCATGTGCACGTACGTACGCACGTACTCGCGAATGATAATTGCGCGCATCCTGTATGGCTCGTACGTACCTCAATGACGCTTCCTTTTTTTTCCTCTCCTTTCTTCGCGCCGTCGACGTCAGTTTCCCTCGGCGAGGTAGCGGTACCGCAGAAGCTGGGGCGACAAGGAAAGGAGCAAGTTGTCGGACCACGTCCGCATCGAACGTACTCTGGAATGTTTGAACGGCGTTAGATCACTCGTATTGGGCGGGGCATTCCATTGAGTGGGGAGGAATTATTCCTGACTTGCGTACTACGTCGTCCCGAAACGGGTAAGGTTGATAAGTTGAAAGTTGACTGTACTGATCATGGACGTAGGAAATATCTGGACGGAGCGTAAGGTACCCTCATGGACGCGGAAAGTTGGCTCCGAAGGGTGAGGGGACCTATCGTTGCGACCATCTTGGTGCAGGATATTTGGTGTCTATTGTCACATCGTGAGGCATTACACGGCGTGAACTAAGGAGTCATTTCTATTTTCCGATTCCAGGTATTAGTCGATCAATATTAAAGTTATGATGATTTGATATGTATATTAAAATGTTTATTCGATATGTATTTACAAATATTTATGCTAATCTATACAGCAAATTTGGTAATTCTAAACATTCTTGGAATTTTAAGTAGTGCCACCTCTTTGCTGATCATGTTCTCCTGATACTTTGTAAGTTTTCGAGATTCTCGATTTTAGCGATTTGAAATTCTCGAAATGCC
>NW_011967183.1:260468-287011 GCF_000949405.1 Vollenhovia emeryi | reverse complement strand
AATAGAAGTTTTAAATTCTCGGAATTTTAATTCTTGGAAAATTGGAAAAATTCTTGGAAATTTAGATAGTGCCCACCTCTTTGCTGATTATGTTCTCCTGATACTTTGTCAGTTTTCTAGATTCTTGATTTTTGCAATTTGAAGTTTGAAATTCTCGGAATTCCAATTTTCTGAAAATTTGCAAAATTCTTAGAAATTGTGATAGTGCCACTTCTTTGCTGATCATGTTCTCCTGATACTTTGTCGGTTTTCTAAATTCTCGATTTTTGCGATTTGATGTTTGAAATTCTTGGAATTCCATGTGTGAAAGGTTTATTCTTTTCAGGGCGTGAAAATATATCGCCTTTCGTGACATAGAGTGATGCCACCTTGGTACCTTATGTCCTTTACAATAGACATTTCATGCCCATTACGCTTTGTGGACCATCCCCGCGGCAGTATGCTCCGTCCTGGTATTCTTACATCCACGGTACTGATTGAGCCGACAAGTCGAATAAGCAGTGACCGTCAGATAGTAACTGTCCAAATGGCATAGGTGATCCGAGAATTATTTAAACCTTTTTTAAATTAGCGTGATCTCTTTAGTTTCTAGTGCGAATTCTTCGAGAGTTTATAAAAAGAATTGTTGTTGTATTTGACATAAGAACGAATTTCCTCTGACAATAAAATAGAAATAGAATGAAAAATGAAATAATTTTGCAGTCCGGGAGTTATGAAACTAATTATTCAAAGGAAATTCTTTTTAGATTCTCTATGTTACCTGGAAGCCATGTTTATATCGACGAATTCGAAATTTGAATTCATATGAAAATGTATTTATTGGTAACAAAAATGAGAGTGATTTTCGGGACAACGCACAGGTTGACGATAAATACGATATATTTCAGTCACAATGAACGTTCTCGCGTGGCGACGATGCACATGTTTTCTAACGAGATGTCGGTGGAAGTGTAATAATGCAGCTCGGCCTGAAATCCAGCGCTCTCCAGAAATACCAGGCGGCCCCAGTTCAGCAGCGCTTTAGCTTTGCGTCCGATAACTTCGCGTTCGTCCGATTTTGAAGATAGGCTAGCGCTGTCGCGCTGCTGCGCAATGGAATCACCTGGCGAGCTAACGTTGTTCTTTAAACGAGAGCCACAGGTCGCCCAACTGACTATGCTGCACAAAATGGGAAACTCGTCTGCGGTAAAGCCGCATTGCCGCAGGTATTCCCGGCCCACGTACGACGAGTACTCGCATTTATGATGGCAGCAAAACGCGACGATTAGGCCGCGCACGTCGACGGCAGGTTCGCCGTTTATCGACTTCACCAAGCAACGTATCGTTAAATCTAAAAAGCATATTACGTCGATTATATAAAGCAAAAATGGTGTCAACTGACTTTGTCAACTGACGAAATGAATGTACCAGTGGCCGTGCCGCAGAGATGCTTCGCTATGCCGACCTTATATTTGATTGACTGGACCTCCGCGATTTGGTTCAACTGCAGATCGGCGATATCGGCGCGTATCCTTTTTATTACGAGGCCAGTCTTCTCTCTTTTGAGCTTATTGTCGCTCTTGTGCCGGTGACTAGAACGATCGACTAGTAAGATGCAAGAGTTTGACTTGGTCTTTATAATCTGCCCCAACCAATACGTCAACTGAGCTGTTTAAAGTACGAATTTCATTTACCACTTTCACCGCAACTCATTCGACACAGAAACGAAATTGCTTCATTCAACATCAAAGAATACTGTTACAGCGGAGGTATTCTACCTTTTCCAGCCCCGAATTCGATGAAGCAAGTGTTGTCTCGCACGAGACCAGCTTGCTCCAGAAGTCCTAGCAGAGATGCGTTTTGGAGCAAGTGCTTTTTAGCGTTACTGCCGCAAGTTTCGTCGCTCAATTTCTCTTCGAGCACGTCGTGCCTAAGAATCATCCAAGAAAACTCTGGCAACTTTTCTAAACGGGACACGACAGAGACGTGAGAGAAGTAGGAAAATGGACTGCGTTTTTCAATCGGAATATACCACAGATTCAATCAGATGATTAAATGGTACCGTAGGCGGCATGAATCTTCCTTATCACCGTCCTCACGACGGACTCGTCGAGCTGCGACAACGGCACGCGCGGCGGCGCCGCGATAGTCTCGTCGTCCAAGTTCGCTCCCTCGACCACGAAGGCGGGCCGCGCGTCCAGCCTCCGCTTTGTATTGCACACGTTCAGGTGTCTCGTCAGCCTTGAGCGGTGACACGTGCTGAAAGGGGGAAAGAAAAGATGCAACCGATATGCAGCGCCAAACTAACCCACGCCTGGAGAACGCGCCGCGGCTCTAACGAATACTTGCTGCGTGGAATCCAGCGGACACGGCACTCTCTCGCTCCCGGCGTCGTCCCGCTGATGCTCGCCGCAGTACCGCCGGCCCTGCCGCACCGTCATGCGGCAGAACCGCTTCTTGCGCTCGACGAAGTATACGCAGTGGCCGCCGTCCGCCATGTCCCTCGCTCGCGAAGAGATCCCGGGGACACTTTATCGCTCCGGTCCGGGGGGAGAACGTTGCAGGTTAGGATTGCCAGTCTGGCGCGGAGCAGCGCGGGTGACGCTATCGCACCCGCGCCACCGTCAGATGGCGCCACCGTTCACTTTTCTGGCGGGGTAAATCGGCGTCAGTTCCACCGGCGCTCCCGGAGAGGGCGCCGCGGTCGCGAATGCGCACCCGCACGAATCGCGAAATCGCCGGATTCCGATCGGCGGGTGCCTCCTTCCTCCTCGACCGCCGGCCGTGATCTCGCCGAGGGCGCGGAAAAGGTGAGGATAGATAGCCGTAGCGAGACGGGTCCCTCCCCCCGCCCCCTGAGGGATCCGTTCGTCCTTGAGCGCGATCGAGGACTCAAAACCGATCGAGGCCCGCAAATCTGGCCACGGTCAAGTCTCTCAATCTCTTTTCCCGGGTCGACGGTTCGCCGATTCCCCTCCCGTCTGTTACGGATTTTACCCGAATCCTTCGAACAATATTTCCGGATTGCCCCGGTATATTTATCGTTGAGCGCCGAGGGACCCGCGGGCGCGCGCGCGCGCGCGCGCCCGCGGGTAATTCGCTAATGTAGAGCTTACCCCGATACCAGCCCGTCTCAAAGTTCACCTTTTGCCTCCCCTCATCTTTCTGCCTGCCGTCTCCCCCTCCCCTCGGGCCCCTCGCTCGTCCTCCGTAATTCCCTTTTCTCGTAGCTCGTTCTCTCTATCCCGCCGCAACTTTTCCCCGGTCGGCCGGAGGAAGCCGTCTCGCGCGCGCTCGCGGCGTTATCTATCCTCTTGAAGCGAGCTATTACCCGATTGTTTCTTAAATAAAATATCATCGGAGTCCCGTCGCCAACCACTCACAATAATAATTGCCTCGCCAGTGTGTCAACCGATCCACCCTCGCGCGCAACCCCTCGTCTGTCTCGCCGCATCCTCCTCTCTCCCCCTCCCCCCCTGCTTCCTTTTCTTTCTGCCCTTCCACCCCGCCGTCCGTCACGAGGATGCGCCGCGGGAAAGAAATTCGACGGCGCGCCCGCACAATTCGCGTAATGCCGTCGTGTAATGACGTAATAGCGGCGTCGCGCGGCCGTTTAGCACGTTTAACCGGCGGAACGTCGGTGCGCAAATCTATTCTTTAAACCTGTTGCTCTCGCGAATAGCTGATTATCGATGATCTCGCGAGGCAGGTGCTTCGAAAAGGGTCGCGCGTTAACGGCGAAGAGCGTCCCCCCCCCCCCCCGTATTACACGGTTCCCCGATTATCGGCGCAGGACGGCACGGAATTTCGCGTTTTGAAAACTCTACATCGGATTAGTCGGACGCCATCCGAAACACTCGGGGCCGCGCGCTCCGCTCGGAACACGTACGTCCCGTATTTCACAGCCACGAGAGCGCTAACGATCCCTTTTTGCCTCCCCGGCAGCGTCCCGCCGGCAGAGCGTAGCGCGGTGTTAACAAGCAGAAGGGATTAAGGAGTGGATGAACAAGTGGTCGTCATCAAACCAAGTCCCGGGAGGCGCGATCCAGCGGGGCGCGGAGTTTTTTTTTTTATTTCTCGTCGCGCCAAGAAATATCCGCCGATCGCATCTCGTTCGCGGACTCGCTTGCCGATCGTCGTGGGGATTGTCGCCGACGAACAACGAGGCCCTAATAATCTCGCCGACGAGCGTCGCGAAGGGACGTCCTCCGGCGACGCGCTCGACCTTTGTCATAGTTTTTCTCAAACCGTCGATCGCCCAACGTTTGCGATTCGCTCGCCGATCGGAAAAAAATCGGGTGGATTGAGTGAACGAGGTCCCAATAATCTCGCCGACGTGCAGGAGCATCCTCCAACGAGAGACGCGCTCGACCTTTGTCATAGTTTTTCCCAACAAGTCCGAGGTGTCGGTATATCCCTCCCCTCCAGCCCGGGGTCCCCATTAAATTCGATTCGCGCGTTATCGGCGCAACGGGCGACCTGATAGGAGGCCATCAATAATTACCTGGACCCGTGCCCGCCTAACTCTAACGAAGGACGATTTCTAACGATCCCCTCGCCAGCGTCCAACTTCTGGACGTAATTAATTCCCGGGCTAACCTGGAATGCTATAATTAATTGCCGGTGGGGCTGATGAGGGGCAGAGCGCAACGGGTGCAACAATATGTACCCCGGCTTCGATTAGAAGTGTGGGGCTTGGGCGGAGGTAGCGGCGGAAAGAGGAGGGCGGAGGGGGAGCCGGTGGGGACCGCCTCCGCTCGCAGTTATGCAATTAATTAAATTCAGTTTGTTATTCGCCGTCGACTGTTAATTGCCGCAAAACTTCAAGAAACTGCACACGCCTGACGTTTCAAAATGCATTCGCGCCGCCGTATTCAAGATCGCGATTGCGAAGTCCGCGTTTATCCTCCGTTGTGTTTTTCAGCGTTCGAGGGGGCATCGGGAATTAGCGCCTACGAGTTTTCTCGTCGCGCCAAAAGGCCTCGTTAACGCCCGCGCGTTAATCGCGCGCGGGAAAACGGGAGAAAGAGGAACGCGCCGAAAGAACGTTAACCGATTACGTCACGGCGACACGCTCATAATTAACAGACGCGTGTACGGACCGCGCGCGGGATGCACGCCGGTAACCGCGTCCGTTTGACCTCGGATTTAATTGATACGCCTGCAAGACAGTCGGCAAATAAAAGATTAGGACGCGACGCGAGCGGTTTAATTAGCCGGGAGAGATTTCCCTCTCTTTCACTTTCGCGTGACGAGAGCCGCGTCTCGCGGTCACGCTAGTCGGTTACGAAAACGAAACGAAAGGAAAAATGGCAGCAATCCGAATTAACGAGAAAAATCGACACCTGCGGACGCTGGGAAAAGCGAATGATTTCGAAACGCTTTTTCCTTATTTTTTTTTAAAGGTCCCAGATCCGCTTGTTGGAAGCGGGTTCGCGCGATCGTTCGTTGCGTCGCAGCCTGGAAGCCTTGCTCGTTTCGGCAGCGCGCTTTGCCGCATCTATTCCGCCTTTGTTTTTAAGAAGGAACAAAAAGAGAAACGGGACGGATGAGGAGGAGGAGGATGAGAAGGAGGAAGAGGAGAAGAAACGAAAACAATCGATACGACACGCCGGCAAGGCCAATCGGGCCGCGTTCTATTCGCGGCGCGGCCAATCAAAATGCCTACTACGTCGCCGGCAGGCCCGCTAATTAGACGCCACGTAAATCAGTCCTGAAACTCAACGTTAATTAACACGGGTTTCCGTTGGAGTTGCTTAGCCACCTATTTATCGAACGACACAAACGCAATATGGTCGGACACGTGTACGTCCGTTAAATACCTATCCGACTGGAGAATGTTGAGTCGAGTCGCTCGCTCGTTCGCGCGCGCGCGCGCTCGTCGTCGTGAAGTTGGCTGAAAACCGGCCTCGCGCCGAAACGAAACATTCGAATCATTCGAATTAATTCAGCCACTTGGGAGCGGACGGTTAAGGAATGGTTTCGTGATCGACTTCCCCTCCCGCTTAAGTCGCCTAACGCTAACCAAATTAACCGGGTGCTCCCCTCCCTCCTCTTCTTACCCCGCGGTCTCACGATCGCAGTAGGAATTTTCACGTTGCGTCCGCTCGGTCGTCGACGCGCGCCATCGCACACCTGAAAGAGGATCGTGGGGATCGCATGGGGGGTCGGGGAAAATAAACGACACCAACCACGGGCGAGGGGTCTCCCCCTCAGGTTTTTTTTTCTAAAAACTTGTGATTTTTTTATTAATTAATAAATCGTGTTCGCGTACGAGTGTGTGTGATGCGCGTGTGTGTTCCATGGGTGTAATTGTATTTTACAAGAGGCCGCGAAACCACATACAGATGTCGGGTCCCGATTACGAAGAGTCCGAGATTAATGAAATAACAAAATTAACTATTAGACGCGCGCGGGACCGGGGTCGCGGTCCAGCGCGCGTGCCGTTCGGCCGGGCGGGATGGGGCGGGTAAGGGGTGGGGTGGGGTGGGGGCGCTCGGGGGGTGGGGTGGGGGAGGGGGACTTTCCGTGCTCCTCGCGCGATCGTTTCCGGGCCCGCGCGGAGTGCGCGTGCGAGTGCGGCGCCGCGGCGCAATTCGATTCACGATCGCCCGAGAGATCCCGCGGCGAGCTCTCGCGACGGCGCTTGTCCTTGAACGTCGCTTCTCTCGTCGCGCGACTCGCTTCTCCTGCGATTCGCGCGACGGCTCTCCGTCTCCGGCGACCGCTCGGCCGCGCAGCCGTTCGGCGGCGCGACGTGGAGCGCGCGGGCGAAGAGACGGAACGGGCGGAAAAAAAAAGAGAAGAAAGAAACGACGTGGAATTTAATGTTATGTACATTCGAGTCGGGACAAATTGATCCGAGCGAGACTGCGGATCGACGCCGGAACCGACATTCGTGAGGTGCAAACGTGTTTCCGTCGTTCCGACGTTACACCGCGCCCGGCGACGCGGGACCACGGAAAACCATGGCACGTCGCGTATCGGCCGATCGCCCGTGGAATAAACGCGCGGGTGCCCCGTTCGCCGTTCGCGCTCGATAGTAAATACATAACCATTTATATCACACAAACTTTTAACAATATACAAAATGTACCCTATATACAAGATTAAATTACACGATCCAACGATGCACAAACCCCAATCCGACGCGCGCACGTGGCAATGAAAAGAAACTGAAGCGAGCTGAATAAATTTGCCCTCCCCCCCCGCCCCCCGATTGTATAAGTCGCCCGATTTATATCTAAAATTCCCAGTGTCACTTTGAACGAATCTGCTAATTTTGTACGTCCGAGGTATAGGAGCGGGATGAAAAGTTGAGATTTATCGCCGGTTGCTGCCTGCGCATCTCGTTCGCGCGTGCGGCCGAGGATCCGTGGCCATTGCCCCCCTGCCCGATGCCGAAAGAGTTTGTGCACCCTTGACATAATCCATCGGCGCGACTTCTTGCCCAATCTACATGTACACCTCTGTATATGCCGCTTTCCACCGTCTCCGTCGGCGTCGTCGCCCGCAGAGCCGCGAGGTCGATCGCGAGCCTTGCGGCGACGATCTCGCCGACTCCAGCGATCGTCCCTACAATTCGTGCGCGCATCATCGGATTCCGAGTCCTCAATCTCGAGCCGTCGCACCACCGCGACGCTCTTGAGGCGATGTGTCACCACCGACTTCTACACCGAGAACAATTTTCATCGGATAAACCAACTAAATAGTGTCTCCGACGGTTCATTTTTCCGATTAAATTATGGATTCATCCTATGAAATGCAGTTACCGATGACATTTGATCGAAAAACCGATCATACTTTTTCATCGGAAAAATTTAATCAGATATATTCGTCTGTTATTATGCAATTGGATTATCCGATTATTCGATGCTATAATCACGTTCGATGAAAATTTCTGTCCTCCGAGTCGAACTTTGAGTTTAGGAAACGGAAAAAAGTCACTGGGTTTGGTCAATCAGTTCGAACTGCAGTGAATTTCGGTCCGATATTCGATTGTTTCCGTGTTTACGAAAATACTAACGTCCACTGGCACAAACGACTGTCGTACAACGACCGAGAGTCCAAACTGGCTGAAATTTTCAAAGGTGTTCTTCAAAGCATGTACAGTCGCAGTACTGAAGTGGCGACGACAAGGAATGCCGTCTTCATGTTGAGGCTCAAAACTTTTCAACCCACCCTCGTATGTGTGCATCGGAGTGTGTCGCCGACATACATAGCGGTTTTTATAATTTCTTTATCGAAAGCGTGTGACACATCGCCTTAAAGATACTTCTCGCGAATGCATCTGATTAACAGAAGAACGAAATGTTCCCGCGTTTTTTAATTTTGGAAAGAGAATCACAGATTCGGTAAACAAAAAGGGTAATTATTTTTTCCAAAATCAAGAGAAACGCCGACAACCGCTTTGTTCCTCTAATTAGACGATTGTGAAAATTTCAGGTCATTCAGTCTGTCAAACCGTTTGCGCGCGAAATTGGAAGCGGTTTTCATAATTTCTTTATCGGAAGCGTGTTGACACATCGCCTTAAACGTCGCTTTCGTTCAGTTCGCTCGCGCACGAATTACGACACGACGATGCCGAGCCTGCCGAGCGCGAACGACGCTCGACCGGAGACGGTGGCAGCGCGCGCTCGCGAATCATCGTTCGAAATGAGAGTATTTGACGAATGAAACGAGTAACATGGCGACTTTGCTCTTATGGTACACATTTCGCGCCGAAACTCATTTCGCCTCTGAATCCGTTGTACTTTGAGCTTCGGGCACGCCGCTGCATGCCGATGTCACTTCTTGCCGCGAGCATTACGTCACTAACGTACA
Source organism: Vollenhovia emeryi (assembly GCF_000949405.1). Classification (NCBI taxonomy): domain Eukaryota; kingdom Metazoa; phylum Arthropoda; class Insecta; order Hymenoptera; family Formicidae; genus Vollenhovia; species Vollenhovia emeryi. Next base: position 278,209 of record NW_011967183.1, on the reverse strand, counting down.
TACGCGCAGCGGGTGTCGTCCGCGTGCTGGGCAGCGCGCGGTTTCACTCTTCGGAGATGCCCGACGGACGAGCGTCGAGAATTTAAGAAACTGCGACAAAGAGAGGAAATACCGTCGAGTTAAATCTCGTCGGAGGATCGACGCTCTCTCTCTCTCGATCGAAAGTTAGACTTATTGTTAACGTTGTCACCGGCGAACAACGGTGTTTCCGCGGGCGACCCTGCGTCGACCGGCTTTAACAACCGATGCACAACGTAGACTTCGCTAAGCAACGCGGGCGAAGGAGGGAGAGAGAAAGAGATGTTCCTCGGGATGACCGAGAGCTCTGTTCTCTTCTCCTCGAGAACAACGTCGATTACTTTCGTACCTTGTATAAAAATGCATAGCGTACTTGAGATTACGCGTACGATAAAGTCCGGATCCAGTTGTGCCGACGCTGCTGCGGGGGAGAAAGGGAACTCGGCTGATTATGCCGTTTTGGAAATGATAAATTTTCAAGGAGGGAAGGGAGAAGGAGCGAAACGGAGAAAGGGAAGGGAGAGAAAGGGAGGAGGCGCGCGGATGCCTAACAAGAAGGATTCGAATGATAATTCCGTGTCGTTCGTCTCACCTCGGCACTCAATTAACGACGGCGGGAACAAGGGCCGCCTAATGAGTTTACGAAGCGCGGCGGCGGCGGATCGACGGGAGAACGGTGATTTTGAAAGAAAAATAATTTTCTAAGGGTCCAGAACCGCCGTCGTTTCGCGCCTCTCGTTCGATCTCTCGTTGAATTCTCTCTCTCTCCCCCTCTCTTCTTTCCCTTTTCGATCGCCGCGTCTGTCTTCCTCGCGCGATTAGATCCTCGTTGATCGCACGTGTCGAATTTAGCACGCGACGCCGAGGACGCGGGTCGCCTCCGAATTGGCAACCAGGAGTCGGCGGAACGCGCTCGCGGAAATTTAAGAGCAATTAAACTCGTAACGAAGATCGAGACAGTCGTCTTAATCGTAAACTGAAGTGAAAAAAAAATGTAAAGGTTTGGACGCCGCGAAGTGATTCGTGATCTCGAGAACGACATCGACGGGAAGAATTATTTCCATATTTCGCAGACGTGCGCAAGGAAACGCCTGTTGCAAGTTGCGCCAGTTGTGGGTGTCAACGAATTCTACATTTCACATCTTGTGTCAAGGTTTATCGCAATACGACGACTGCGAGAGATTTTAAAGAAGAGAGCTGACGTTACTACTGCGGCTGATGGTGGATGCACGATGGGTCGTATCTTAAACTTTCTTCGATTCTTTACAATTGAGCAAAGATAATTATTAAGAAGACCGGCGAATCCGTGGCAAAAGTGCTTCTGCAATGCGGTGTCGAGTGTCGTCTCAGCTTGTCGCAGATACGATCAACATTTCTGCTTGGAAATCTGGACGTTATCTCTGGAGAAGAGTAGCTGTCCAAATTGCTGAGTCAACTTAAAGTGCTCTCTCTCTCTTTCTCTGATTATTGAGAACTCTTTTTCGGTCACTTTGTCAGCGTTGAATGAAAGAGACCCGCGCGTTTACTACAGAACCGAAAACGTCAGCGTTTCAAGGTTCCAGAGGTATTTGCGGTTCTGAATGATCCAAGTTCAGAGACATTCAGAGACTTTCAGCATCCGCGCCAGGTTCGAGCGCACTCGACACGTCAACACCGCCAGAACGCAGAGACGCTCGGTATCCGCGGCGAGTTCAATTACGTTCAACATCGCGGCACCGCATGTTCGGAGACATTCGGCTGCCGCGGCAAGTTCAAACACTTAGATATCACGGCGCCAAGTCCAGATACACTCGTAGAGTCACCGACGACGTTTCCCAATGGACGCTACACAAGCCCTTTTCCCCACTTTGCGATTCTTCTGAAAAGTCTGGGCTCGCGCGTTAGATAAATTAGGTAAGCTCGCTCCTTATCGCGATGTTCCTTGGGATGTCCGGTCCTGATGCGGCGGGTATCTAATCGCAGGTATCCTGTGCCCAGGACGACCAGTCCTGATAGCTGGACGCCTGGAGGTGCGATTGCTGAGCCGCCAGACCCGGATGCACGAGTGCCATCTGGTGATGGTGGTGATGGTGATACTGGTGATAGTGCTGATGACCCGGCGGAGGCGGCGAATAGGGATCCACTCCGACGGCGACGTCCACTACGTCTACCTGAGGCGAAGGTACGACGGGGGGCGTCGGCTGCGGAGATGGTTGCACCTTTTTCGGGCGACCGACCGGGTTGCCGCCTCATTCGCGGCTCCTTCGAGGTCTGCCGACCTTACCTTTCCTTACGGGCGCGCCGCTGTTGCCGGCCGCCGCGGCCGCCGCTGCCGCGACGCTCGACGACTTGACGATCTTGTGCCAGTCGGATTCGCAGACCGGCGAGCCCGACAGTAAGTAATATCTGCAAACGTGAGAGTCGCGTGTCACGTAAAAGGCTTTCTCATCGGGCCGAGCATAAGTCTGCTGGCCCGAAGGTAAGACAAGGAGGGGGGGAACTGACGAGCGGAGGAGAGACTCACCTGTCGCCGGAGACGAGCTGACCGCCGCACTTATTGCAGCTGAAGCATTTCAGGTGATACACCGCGTCGCCGGCCCGCATCACCAGCTCGTTCGCGGGTATCGCGTTGCCGCAATTCCCGCAGGTACCGCTGTTGCCGAACAATCTGCAACAAGATCAGAAGGGCGCTCGATTAAGTCTCGGTTCAAGGTCGCGACCGATCGTAAGAATCGGGGAACCGATCATTCGCGAGAGGCCAAGCACTTCCGCGTCGTGCCTGCGATAATTCTTTTCGACAATTTCCGCGCTTTTGGCCACGCATCGAGTTTCAATATCGGCGCGACGCGATGCGCTCGTATCCCCCGTTAATGGCAGTTAATGTTTGCGAAGCGGTTGTCAGCCGTATACCCGTTGGATCGTAAAGTCGGCTGTTTATGCAGCAATTAGCTACGTAACGATACGTAGGTATGTCGGACGGGGGACTCGAGGTGAGCGCCACGATTTCACGTCTCTCTCCGACGCGCCGACGGCGAAAGAAACTCCTCCGCGTTCGAGGGAGACGCATCCTCGGCGAACCGGGGTCGCACGTCGCGGCACTTGACCGTCCTTCGCAATCGCGACTTCAACAATCGTGCCTGAAAGTCGAACCTCGGAAAAGGCTGGCCGCGCGCGGCCTAACGATCTATCTCGAGCCGTAAAGCCGCGCCCCTGGAGGTCGCGGCGTACGCGCCACTGTCAAAATCGAGCCTGGTGTTTAACGCTAATGGAATATTTAATTAAATCGACTTTTGAAACGCGCGATATAGGTAGCCGACATATCGATGCCTGCGTCGGACTTTACTCCGAGAGAGCGCGCATAAGGCTGTTACGACGACGGAGCGGATTGGATTTGAGGTTTCTCGTTATTAATTTAATTACCGGCTGACAGTTCTATAATTAAATTGCTAATTTATCTGCCCGGGATCCACAGCTGATCGCGCGGCCAGTATCTCGATGATTGCTCCCCCGAATGACGTTTCAATCTTTCCCTTTTTATTCTCTCCCTCCCTCTCTCTCCCCCCTCGCGTTTTTCCCCGCTTTTTGTTCTTCCTTTCGTTCCTTTTTATTTTCATTTTTTTGCGGTTTGTCTTCAATCGCTCGCAACGGGTTCAATTATAAATGCGCGTTCTCTCTCTCTCTCTCTCTCTCTGTCTCTCTCCCGTTGAAATATGCGGATGCGAACGAGTCGGCCGTCGGACGATTTTGCTCACTTCCCGCGGCAAGGAAACGATAACGCGCGAATTTTGAAACGCGCGAGACTCTCCTCGGGCGCGCGGTTACTTTCCCGTGCGTAAACCGACGCGGTTCGAGAAAGCAATGTGTGTCGTATATACACACCGTGCGTTCACGCATTATTAAATACGGTGGCCGACCGCAGGGCGCGCGTCTCGTCTGTCCGTGTTTATGCGCGCGGATAAAAAAAGAACGTTCAGTAACGGCGACGCGTTATTCCACCGCGCGTTCATTAATTCATTTTCCTACGAACCAATTAGCCCATTGATTAAAACCCTCGCGCCTTACGTAAGACGTTACAAAGGCGCGCGGCTCGTCCCGCGCGTGGGCGAGATCCTAATCAACGGTGGTTTCCCCGGCGAGTTTCGCGTCAGGTGTCTCGTAAACGTATCGAAGTGGTTGGTTTTAATTGCGGCCGCGATCTTTATCAATTCGGCCGCGTATCCACTTCCGGGCCGAACGCCTCGCGGACTTAATGAGCGGAGAAACGCGTGCGCCCAGCTCGACCGAATCGCCCCGCGCATTTTCGATTTCTCCATAATTGCTAATTAGAGGCCGACGGCCAAGTCAATCAGCTAGAACGGATAGAAGGAATTATACAGCTGATGATCGAGGATCAGCCATAAAATCTGCTTCTCCTTTCTCCTTTTCCTCTCCCCTCCCCCCCCCCCTCTCTCTCTCTCTCTCTCTCTCTCTCTTTCTCTCTTGTTCTGGCCTCTTAATCGTCCGACGCCATTACCAGTATCATTATTCACGCGTGTTTTACGTGACCATTCTGGAAAGCTGATGACAAGCAAGAATTTTCGATTATCCATGAGCTTATTTATGACAGTCGTAAAAAATGTCAAACAGAGCGCGCAAATTATTCGTTATTTTACTTAATTATCGTTACTCGAAATGAGCCCCTTGCACTCGGGCCCATTAACAGTTTAGATATATTTGACGACTATATTGATCGCGGGCAGCGCGATGGAGCGGTTAATTAAGCGCGGCGGTAGAATTTTTAGTCCTCCCGACATTTGTATAGATATCTTCACGGTAATCGGAGCCGCTGTATTAAATTAGATATCGAGTGCTCCGTCCTAATAGGCCGAGTGAGGCATACGTGCCCTGCTGGTGGAGTAATTGATCGAAAGTAACTAGCGAATAACGGTTCGACGCCGGTGATGAATGACAACGAACGCCGTCTGTTATGATGCGATATTATCACGCGCCCCGCACGGCCGGCTAATAACAATCTCTATATATCTTTGATAAAACATCGATCGCGCCAAGATTTATCTCGCTCGCGCGAGGGTTTATTTGTACTAAAGTGCGTCTAAAAATTTACAACCACCTAAATATATTTTAACCCTATGAATATGCTTAATTACTTCCCGTACAGCGACAGAATGGTCGCCACACTTTTTTAAACGAGCTTAGATTCAGGTTTACGTTCCAAAAAATAAAATAGATATTTATACAAACTAGATACTTAATAATTGTATCCAGACAATCGAGCACAAGATTTTACCGAGAGAAATGAAGGAAACGATAATATTAATGAGACAAATTTTTAATACTTATTCAATAAAAATATAATGCAAGCAACTTTAGGACAAATAAATATTTTATTAAAAGGTGACCTTGTCTATTTAATTGTTGAATACATATCGGCCCTGATTTACGATTGTTGTTTATTAAAAAAACTTGGCGCTGCTAAACCGCTGAAATATACCATCTAAATTTACAATTAATTTTAAACCCTATTTCATAACCCACCCAAAATTCAGGTTTACGTTCGGAAAAAATTTTACTCGAGAAACAGGTCGGGAACGCTCCAAATGGTTTCGGAACAACCATTGAGCGACATATTCCTCGGAGAAGAAGAATTTGAAACGTAATCCTGAATCTAAACGCACGCTCCTAAACTCATTAAAAAAAAAGTGTTGCAACCATTCCGTCCATCACTCTGCCCGTGTTATTTGTAACGGGGCACAATTTACGTTCTATTACGCGTCTCCGGAGGAAAAGCGGACTCGTTGAAGAACCCGCCGTGAAAAATCGGGCGACCTGAAATTTACATCTCGCAATCTCCCGCGGTCCTACGGGTGGATCGGAAAAATTCGGCCGCCCACAATGCGCCGCGCCGCGCAGAAACGTCAAACGGCGAGCCCCGTCACCCGCGGCGTTTAATAATTTTAATGAGCGAAGTTCACTGCAGTCCGCACTAAGAGAGTAATTGGCGATTACGGTCGGCGGGGCGATCTTTAACGAGCGGTCTACGCAATTTCTAATTAGTTGATTTCACCAATGATAATACGAGTGCCTCGCCCTCCTTGCCCGGCTCCTCCAACTTGATACGCAATTTGCCGCGCGCGCGAGCGCGGTTCCCCTTGCGTTTTAATTGCGACCGACGTGTCAATCTTGCCCGCGTCTCTAACAAGCGTCCGTAAAGGCGCGTGTCACGCGTGTGCGTTTCGAAATTCCAAGCGATAATCCGGTCCAACGACGGGCGGGATCTACCGCGACTCTGAATCACATCTGTGAAACGGGCGCACGACGAAATTTGTGCGTCCCTCACAATGCCATTTGTCCGCAGCGCGAATTTTCCAACCGAGATTCTCAATTATATCGCGACGATATATATATATATATATATATCGTCGCGCGCCTTAATTTATATATATATATATATAAATTAACGTGACCCTCGATTTCGAAAGATTCGCGAGCAAATGCGCCCTCCGCCCTGCGGATCGCCCTCTCAACCCGGGCACCCTCGCTCATTATGTGTGCCCCTTTGCCGCACACAGCGGCGCGTACACTCCGCCGCTAACAAGAGGGAACAAGAGAGAGAGAGAGGGAGAGAGACACAGGGAGACGCGCGAGTGCGCGTACGCGGAAACGATGTATTCACACACGGGGAGCGCGCCCGTGTGTGCGGGCGACCCCCGCCTGTTAATGAGTTAGACTACCTTACCCTCGGCACTTTAATTGTCTAAAGCACAAATTGGGCGGCTTTAATTAGCGTAATTATTTGGTTCGTTTGTCCGTTTATCCAAGATCCCTGTATCGAGCGAGGGTCGAGCGGGCCGAGCCCCCTCCCCCCCCTCCCGCGAGACTAAATGGATTCATTAGCGCTTTGTGCGATTAAAAATCCAAATTTCGGGCCGGCGCGCGGCGAGGACCCGTGGGCCTTTGAGGGCGCCTTCAATCTCATTCGCGTCTTGAACGCGCCGCCTCCTCCCACCCCTCCCTCCGCGCCGCCGACTTCTTTGACGGGTCGTTCCCTCGTGGGCGAATCCGTGCGTTGACGCAATTATCCGCTCCGGCCAGGATCCACGCCGCGTCGTTCCGGATCTCCTAACGACGCTAATGGAGCAGCGGCGAGAGCGCGAGTGCCCGGCGAATTGTAAAAATCCCTCTATACCGGTTATCTTCCTCGCGGGGTCACACGTGCGCGGTCACTTACGCGAGGCTGCAGGTACAAGTTTGTTGCCTCTTCCCGGGACATTTTGCGCGACATATAATAAACACGGGACAGCTTCCCGCACGGACAGCACAAAATCCGCCGCGTTACGCACGCGCGCGCGGCCGGCGTATGCACACAACGGACTGAAACACACTCGCCCGCTGCTAGCTTTAATTTTTCTAGATAATAATGATTAATCGCGCGGCCTCGGTTTCCAGTTTAATTAAAAAGCTATGCGGTCGCCACTCTTTCCGTCCGTCCGTCCGTCCGTCCGTCCCTCCCTCCCTCCCTCTCTCATACACACGCGCGCACGTACACCCTGCCTTCCGCGAAACAGCCGACTGGCAAATTAAATTGAAATTGACTAGGTCTGGTAATGAGGTGGCCTGCAGGCCCAGTCGCGGCATTAGTCGGGTGTGGGTTCTAGAAAATGAGTTCCGACTTAACAACAAATTGCCTCGGTGAACTTCCTTTCACCCCATCCTCCGCTCGCCCCCCCCCTCTCCCCTCCCTCGCCGCGATTCCACTATCGTCCTCCCGCAATCCGCTCGCACGCCGCGCGAGGACTCGTCCACCCTCTTCTCTTTTTGTCCTCCGCCCGTCCCACCTTTAATGTTCCACAAACGAGCGGGCTCCTAATAAAGTTAATCGATGCGAGGAGGAAAGGGAAAAAAGGGGGCCAAATAAAAACACGCGGATCTCCTTCGATAACTATTTAATTTGGTCAATCAAAATTCCTATTAGCCGCCGTGCGCAATTTGGAAGTATATGGCGAACGGCGCGGCGCCCGTATTAGAAGCTGTCTGAGATATTGAACGACGATGGTAGCGACGGAGACGAACGCGCGCCGAGATCGAACCAGCGAGGCCGCGAGACAACTGACGACGCGCGACCAGCCGCGAGGGGAAGCGACACGCGTGACGATCGCGAGCGAGGGAAGGGGGGGTGGAAGGGCAAGGGACATTCGCCGCGAATCTCGCCGCGTCGCGGGTCCGGCGCGAGACGCGTCGACGCGGCGGAAGATCCGTGCGGAGGATCCGTGCGGAGGAATGTTTTCTTCGGCGGGGCGATATTGCGGTCCACCGTGATCCAAGTTGGAAAATTGGATTTTGCATTCGCCGTTGCGATCGCCCGGCGCAAGACAATTTCGATCAGTCCGATCTCCGATTCATTTTAATGTAATTAACGTTCCGATTGCGCGCTTTGTTTCCTGGTCTAACCTCCGGCTCCAACCCCCGCGCTGCCCCCCGTTTGTCCGTCCTGGCACACACCCCCTGCCTCTTGTTCCGCGCGAGCCCCTCCCCCGCCCTCTTCCCCAACCCCCCCCCCCCCGTAACAAGCGAGTTGCGCGGCAGAGGCATCGATCAGTCGTGACTAGGTACGGGGGTGTACACGTGCGTGTGCGTTAACACAAGTGCGCGCGTACACGCTGCTGGATACATAATAAATACATAGACACGAGTACCCGTGTCGCGGCGACATTTTCGGGTATTCATTCAGAGCAAAACGGATGAATCGCGGCCCTTCCTTCCCTCCCGTCTTCGGCGACGTGACGCGGGAGGGGCGGGCGGGGGCGCGGGGGGGGAGCAGTCGGCCGCCGGCGGCGTCAAAGGACCGAAAATTCTTTTAATAAAATTAATACGATAACCGCAGATGTAATTAGCGGGCGCATTACCATATTATATCTAAATGTAAATTAGATGTATGCTAAAGTATGCGCGAGTATATAAAAATACCAAAGTGGCATTAAATAGCCAATGACCGGCTGCCGATGACTCCCCCCCCTCCTCGCCAGGCTCGGGAGCCCCCCCCCGTTCTTTGACCGCGCGGTGCGTTTTAAATCCGCGCCATTAGGTGCACGTGATACTTGATTCGAGGTAGACCACGGGCGGCGGAGTTAAACGAGTAGATAACGACGTGCCCGGAAAAAAGGGAGCGCGGAAAGGCAGGCCGAGGGAGGGCGAGGGGGAGGAGGGAGGGCGAGGTGAAAAGAAAAACCGGGGAAATGACGGGAGCGCGCGTGAGGCGTGGGGAGGACGAGGGAGGGAAAAAGGTGCTGCCAGGCAGGGCCGGGGACCCGGCGGGGGAGGGTCGAGGAGTGACGACACAGAAAGGACTTCTTTTGAATCGCGGAGAGGCAGGTAAAGCGGGACCGCCGCTCTCGCACGCAGGTGTGAGGGCAGCGCCGGCCGACCCGCCAGGGCCGTTCGAGGGCCACGAAATCCACGTGGCAACGTGGCGTAAATCGGGCACGAACCCGAGGCGCGACCGGAGCGAATTTCGCCTCGACGCGAATCTCGATCGGGCGTTCGACTAGGAATCGAGCGTCGCTCGAGGGAGCCGAGAGTGCCCTTTCCCGCTCGAGGGTACCTGCTCCGCATTGAAGCGCGAGCTGCACTGGGAGAAAAAAGATCGCGAGCACGATAAATTAATAAACATTTAAGATGCATCAACGTCGAGTGAAATGAGAAGGTTGAACAACAGGCGGAAAAAGTTGAAAGGACGGATGAAGGATCCTCCTTAATGACGTGTGGCCTTTAAAAGTCGCTCGCCTAGTCGGCTCCACGCACGTCGGCGTTAAAAAAAACCTTTTACTTCGATCGCAAATCTCTCGGGGCGTCTAACAATTCGCTCCGCGATCCAGCCCTGTAAGCGAGAGGACAGAAAGCTGGATGAGAGGCAAAGAGAAGAAGAAAGAGCAACAGAGAGAGAGAGAGTGAGGGGGGGAGAGGGGGAAAGGGCGGGAGGGAGGGCGGGAGGGAGAGAGAGCGCCGAGCAAAGAAAGTGTGCGCGCGCGCGCGCGTAGAAGATGCGACATCGCCCGCTGCAAATTGCAATTTTGTTGTGAGATCATTATAAAATACATAATGCCGAGTCGCCTTCTACCGCATAACCCCTCTGTCCCCGCGTCTTCTCTCCTTCTTCCCTCGTACCGCCTGACGGAGGTCCCGCGCGGAACCGAGAGACGCTCGGGAGAGGAGCGTGGAGGAGAGGAGAGGAGGGGCGGCACGGCGTCTCGTTAAAAGTTTCTAGCGACGCGTATTCTTAATAGTCTGCGCGCGCGGACACGCCGTCATTAAAATTATAACCACCCTCCTGTATCACCTCACCGATCCCGTGCCATTCCGGGCGACGACGAAAGAGAGAAAACGAGAAAGGCAGAGTGGGGGGGGGGGGATTACAATGCGTGAGAAAAAGGAGGGAGAGGAACATTTGAAAATCGGCGAAATTCGTTTATCGGTCCGTAAAAAGATTCAGGTATCGATGTTGTGAGGGGGAGGGGGAGGGGGAGGGTCTTGAGAATATCGACGAGGTACGAGCGACGTCGAGCCCGAAAATACGCGGGACCGTCGAAATTGTTCCACGGACTCGCTCATCCGGAGCGTACGAGCAGACTCGAAGGGGATAGGGAGTTGACGAAGGGCACAGGGGAGGCTGGTAGGTGGCCCATAAGAAAGCGGAAGTACGAGAGGAAGAGATACTCTCCGGCGGGATAAAAGCGCGTTTAACTGAAACTCGTGGAAAGTTGCGGGCTCTCTAAATATGTAAATACGAGGCTACTGGATGTTATTACGTGCACATGCATATAGACGCGCGGCGCGGCGCGGCGGACGCGCGTCGTGTGTATGTACGTGTGCACGCGCGTATATAGATTCGTAATGCGCGGGCGCGCATAAGGTAAACCGACGTCCGGAAGAAAGCCGGCGTAATCGTCCGATATTTAAGTAGCGAGTTTAGGTACACTGGGTATATTTAAACGCGCTTATTATCATATAAATACAAGTTGGACGTTCAATTTACGCGCCGCAGGCTGGGCGATGTTGCGGCGCGGGGCGAGGCGAGGCGAGGCAGGGCGAGCGAGCGAGCGAGCGGAGCTCTTCGTTTCTCGTCGTCGTGTGCGCGCGGCGACGGAGTTGCAAAAGTTATTATTGTTATTACCGTACCGTTTAGAAACTTTTGTTGAGCGCGCAACGGACATTACGCGGCCTGTATGCACTTTGGCGCATCGAGTTATCCGTCGTTGCGACTCGGATGATATTACGGGAGCGCGCGCGCGCGCGCGTGCTGCGGCGATGTTAGTTAAATACCAGCTACGCGCGATGGAAAACTCACCGGAAGATTTACGGCGCCGTGTCGAATGCGTAATCGTTGCGCGATAAAAGGACCGACTGTTTTCCGCCGCGAGATTCCACGCAAGTGGCGACATTTTCGAGACCCACAATGGCGCGCGGACGCGAACGCCTCGTCGTTTCTCAACTAGTTTCTGTTCCGAACGCTTGGTAGTTTTGAGGACCAATCGATTTAAATATTATATCCCGCGCGTTGATACAGCGTCCCGCGACTGCTCCGACGAATCTTATCGCGGTCTCTCCTCGAAAACGGTTACGAACACTCGCGGGCGGGGCGGAGAAACGATTCCGCGTGAGGTCTCCCGTGACGGGCTCATTCTATCGTTTCGATATTAATGAATCTCTGAAATATTAAGCCCGCAACGCTTTATCAAGCGCCAGGGTTGTTACCCTCGGCGTATTGATACACATCTAGGAGCAGTTTAAACACACAGACCCCCTCCGTACGCGCGCGTGTAATCGTAAAATCGATGCTCCGCTCCGCTCCGCTTCGATTCCGTCTCGCGGTAAAACTGTTTCGTAGTGCTAAATAATAAATGCCCCGCGAGCGAAACGTCGCTAATGTTACGTCAGATATTCCGGCTCGCGGATAACGACGGGGCAGCCTTCGCCCCGAGTAAATTTAACCGCGGCAAGGGGACAAACCGCAAATTTTGTATCTAGACGCGATAACGATCTCTTATTCATGCCCCTTCTCCGCTCCCCTATCCTCCCCGAACATGGCTCGAGAGTGAAGTATCCGCAATCTCGGTAGGACCGTCTACATTGGAAGCGAACAGTAAGAAGTAAGGAAGCCATAACCTTTACCTTTTAAGCCCAGTCAACAGTCAACCAGAAAATGAAAAACCGGGCCTCGGTGGAAAAGTAAGGTGAAAGGCCATATTATGAGACAATGTCCCGTTTTATGAGAATTTTAGAGATATTAAGTAGTTAGTTCGAAAGCTTAGAAGTCGTAAATTGAAATTAATTATAAATTAAGGGCATAATATTTTTGAATATTGCATGGTAGCACGCATAGTGTAAAGATACAAGGTGAAACATTGCGCAAGTAACTAATTTTTGGGGCAAATTGTTCATTGGTTCTTCCTGCATTCAACCGCAATGATTTGCAGTTTGAAGGTTGGGGCAAATTTCTGATTGGTCAATCCGGTAGTTCGAGCCACTTCTGATTGGTTGACACTGCACAGCCCCCAGATTGCTTCACCTTGTATATCTTTACACCATGGTAGCACCGGTCAAATTGCTCTCTAATTCGCCGAGAGTAAGCGGCGGAGCTGCAGTAGGAGTAAGAAATGGAAATGACTCGTTTCTCTACTCCTACTCTGACTTCTTACGCCAGGCTTACTTCATCTATCGTGGGCATTCCTGGACAGATCCTTCGCGTCACCTCGGCGGAATGTGGAGCCATCGATAGGTCGACGCAGCGATACCCGACGATTCGAAACAACTTGCGCCGACGTACGCGGTTTTACGGAGTTTTACGGAATTCCCGAATCGTTTCGCTCAATTTCTCGCTCAACGGCGAATTGCTGTCATCCGTGGCACGCGATACACGTCCTACGTGTTATCCCCGTGTTACCTCTGAGATTGCCGGAAGAATAACGCGGGGAATTTTATCGGGTGCCTGATAAAACGGGGTGTGGAGGGAGGGGGAGAAAAAAAGAATCGCGCACACAACCGCGGGCTGCGTGATGCGGACGTCACCGTCACACGGTGTAAACACGAGTGCAGCGGCAGATACACCCTTATCAGGCGTGCGGCACGCATTCCCTCATTACCAGGGTCTACCCGGCGCGTCCACCCCTTTCGGCCACCCGCCCGCAACTTACTCCCGCGCTCGGTTTCCCGCCCTACCTACCGGCCCTACCGCAACTCTTCTTCCGCCGGACACGGGAGGGACGAATGAGAGGAAGATAACGCACGCCGGCGGTGTCCGACAGATAGAGCTTGAAAAATGCGACATTTTTGGACGGCGCGGTCGTGGCAATCGACCCTATGCCGCGTGAAATTTGGAATGAAAAATTCGGTGGCACGCGCGAGAGGACGCGAGAGCGGTTGATAACGGTATAATCTCCACGAAAGTGCAGTTGTTTTTACATCTCTCCGACATCCTCGGTGAACGTACACGCCGTGTAAGATTTACAAAGTAAAGGTCCGTGTCCACGATGCTAGAACTTGGTTCAAGTTCTAGCTTCGAGAAGCGTGTAGTCGAGCTATTCCGTAAAAGCTGCAAGTTGATTGGCTACACATTTCTCGAGGCTAGAACTTGGACCAAGTTCTATGCATCGTGGACGCGGGCCTTAAGCGCGGAGGTGTTCAACTTATTCTACAACGGACGCAGAACGCAAGACGCTGAGCCGCAACGCAAGAAACCGGCCAACGACAGTCGATCGTTCGTCCCATATTTGACTGTGATTGGTCGATTTCTTGCGTTGCGGCTCAGCGTTTTGCGTCCATTGTAGAATAAGCTTGAATTGTTTCGGCGAGGCGAATTTTCGAGTTACGAGCGGCCTCAATCAGGACCGACAGGTTGCGACATACGTCGCAAAAGGGACTCCGCGCTGGACTCTATGGTCCGATGCGCGTTTAAAGGGAGCCAATCCAGGGTTCAGCCGCATTCGCCTCACGGAAAGACACGCGCGAAATCGACGGACCGACCGGCGCCGGCTAGGCAAAAAGGTATTAACTACCTCTTAACATGCAGATTACTCCCAGAAGACTTTGGTTCCCCGGGAACGTTGATTGGACGATTATTTAATACCTCGCCGAGAGGAGCCTCCCGTTATTTCATGCGATTCGCCCGCGTGCCGTGCCGTCGCAGGCGCTCTCCTGCTTTGCGCGTCCGCGTCATGGAACCGAACGCGCGCGCTACCTTTTAAGCGCCGGCTTTAAAACTGGCAGCATTCAACTTAGCTGAGCGCGGCCGAGTCTTCGGGCCGCAACAGCTGCGCGTATATACACACACGCCACCCGCTTAATTAAATGAAATTAACAAGCGGTGTCCCTGTCGCGAGTAGTTTGCGTAACAAAAAGACGGGAGGGACGGCGGCACACGCGAGGGAGAGGGGCGGGGGGAGGGAGGCGAACGGTGAGTCGCGATGAACCGCGTATCATAGGTATCGGTAGCGGAGAAGGGGATCGCCGACGGGTGAGGCGAGGGGGTGGAACGGCGGGGTCCAATCGCATTTAATAGCACAAAATTACCCCGAAATTGGATTCTAATTTAGCGTTCACGGGGCAAATCTATTCAAATTAGCTGAAGGGAAATAACGAGACCCCTCCCCCCCTCCCCTCCCCTCGCCCGTGGGATTAAATAAATTTCCTTTCTGTTAATGATTATGTAGATTGAACGACGTTTCTTCTGGCATCGCCGTCGTTTCGGCGTGTCACGTCTCTTTTTCCTTTTAGACAGAGAGGCGGGAGGGGGAAGGAACGCCACGACATGCCGCGTGAGACCCGCGCGGGGCCCGAATTGAGGATAATTGCCTCGCGCGGCGAGAGACCGTAGGAAGGACGCCGGTGGGGATAAGTCACGGCGAATATCGGCCATCGCAGACCCGCTCGTAAAAGTCGCGGCATTGATTTCCGACGTCACGTAAACGCCCCGTCGATCTTCGCGCGATTCCTTCGTGCCCCCCTTTCGAGTCCTCCCGAGGACACCGGGGAACGGCTGCCCCCGAAAATTTTTGACATCTCCCGTTCGCCACTGGCGAATTAATCGATCGCGCTGGTTTCTTGGGCTCTCGAGCATGACCTCCTCCGCGCGCGCCCATCGGTAGTATCTCGCGCTAGAGGCCCTCTAATCAGAGTCTGGACATACGGTATCCAGCTTCTGATTGGTTCGCTATGTTTTCCCACTGAATTTTGAATTGACAATTTTAATCCACTTTTATAGTTTTACAAACGACAGGCTATCGTGATCGATTTTGATTATTTTGATGCGTATCCCTTTGTCGAGGTGTTATTGCCAAATGATGCTGCACATCCACCCATTTTGGAATAAACAGCAAACTCACACTATTATCAAACTTCGTGCGATGTGCGAGGTGCTAACCACACGGTTATATTTTAGGTTACGTCTCGATCTGATAGCAGTTTAAAGAGAGAGTGAGATATTAGTATTGCTCTCTCTCTCTCTCTCTCTCTGGTTGGATTTTACTAAACATGGCGGACAACACTGTTGACCAGACTCTGATTAGAGGGTCTCTATCTCGCGTCAAGTATTGTATAAGCGCAGCTAGAACCGCGCGCGCGAGACCGACCGTGTAGTTTACGCGAGTACGCGAGTTGACAGACCCTCAGATTTTCGGATCTCAACAACGGCTGATCCGTGATGAACTTCTAAGTGCGCTCAATCGATAGCTTGGGTTCGATTTGCAAAATAAAAGTGCTTGTATTTTTCTCCTACGTGTCCTATGAGTGGAGATATTGCGATGCAAAGTCCGACTTGTGAAATTTTCTTTTAAGAAACGTCGTCGACCAGGCAGTGGTGGTGCAACGTCCTTTTCATATTTCTGTCGCGAGAACTCGACGAGAGATAAAACGCCGTTTGTAAAACTCCCGCGCGATCGCTCGCGCGACACCGAGGGCGCGGCGCCGATACGAAACGGGCGCGCGAAAACTCGATCGTACGATAGAGCGACGACGCGCTCGCGCGGCCGAAGAAAATACTCGATATACCAATAAAACCGATACGCCGCGTCGAAAATTTGGCGACCCGCGGAATGAGACACTTGGCAACCACCTGTGGCACGGGGCATTTCGAAACGAGTTCTAATCTTGCCAACTATGGGCCGGCCGGCCGAAACGCGTCATCGAATTTCCGGCGTCACTCGCGGATCGGATCAAAATTGAAACGGAAATTACTTTTCGCGCCGAGCCGTTTTACGTTGACGGCTTAATAACTTCGCTGCGGCCGCGATAAATTAGTATACCGCTATTACGTTGTAACGCCCGTACACCTCGCGTCCTGCGTGCCGGCCTGAAAAAAAGTTGCATCGAATGAAAATTAACGCAAACGAAAAGTCGACTTTGCGAACGCTGCCGGCGCTTAACGCAGGCGTTACGTATGCATGATATGCGCGCATAAAAGATAGAACTGTGCAAGACGATAATGTACAAATGCAAAATCAATATTTCACGTTTGAATGTCGCTTGAAACGTTCCGTGATGCACACGGCGTTATAATCCAAACGATTATAACCGAAAAACCCTCGGTCGGCGTGGGATCGATATTAATAAAGCAGGTACGCGGCTCTTAAATCAAGCATTTCCATTGGAGATTCGTCAATAAGGAACTCGACCGAAAAGTCGACGCGACGCTTCGCCATGCGGTTTGTTCGCGATCCCCTCCGACATGAAATTTGTCTCATTAACAATCTAATTAATAATCCAATTACGCAGCAAGATCCGCCCTCTGGCATATTTTCACGGTAAGGGGAAAACAATTCTGTCGGACGTTTCTCCCTTCCATTGCAGGTAGATGGAGAAATGGCGATAGCTTCGCGAGAGAGTGAGGCAAGTGGAAGAGGGTTAGTGCAGGGGGGGGGGGAGGGCATGAAGAGGGGTGGGATGTTTACCTCAACCCCCAGGAATTTAATAAGCAATTACCAGGGATGAAACGAGACGCATCCGTGTATCTGTATAACGAGGCGGTTTGCCGATGTGTGTTGTGTGTGTACTCGCGCGTGGGCGCGCGCGCGTGTATGTGTGAGTGTGTATGTGTGTGTGCTAGAGAGAGGAAGAGACGGGGAAGAAGAGAACGAGGGAGGACTGCTTGTAGAAAATGAAACAGAAGGTGCTGAAGGAGAGAGAGAGAGAGAGAGAGAGGGGGAGAGAGAATAAACGAGGGAAGCGAATAAAAAGACGGAAGGCTGCGCACCCACGCACCTCTGTCGAGGCAAGAGATAGATATACAATATTTCCGATAAATTACGGCCGATTTTGTGAAATTGTTCGATTTGCAGAAACAGATGAGAATAGTCTCGCGGCTGCTCGAAGATTGTCTGTGTGATACGAGTATTAACTTTCTTCGGGCAATTCCGTTTGAAGAGCCGCGCGAATTCAATATTCAATCCCTCCGGATATGCACCGGGGGAGAAACGAGACGGACACGCTGGTTTCGGCGCCGTTTTAATGCACGCTCGGAGACGCGAAAGAATAATAATAATAATTTACTTTTTCGCGAGAGTTAATTAGGATCGTACGCCGGCCGGTGGACTGATGTTTTAGGGTGGATCGGACGCGGTAACAACATAAGCGCATTGCGGAGGGCTCTGCGCTCTCCGGCCCTTTAGGATTTACGAGATATGAATGTACCGCGGGATAAAGAGAGAGAGAGAGAGAGAGAGAGAGAGAGAGAGAGAGAGAGAGAGAGAGAGAGGGAG
>NW_011967183.1:230844-260389 GCF_000949405.1 Vollenhovia emeryi | reverse complement strand
AGGGGGGGGCGAAGGGAAGGGGGAGGTTGGCGGACGCAGGGGGGATAGGTCCGTTTTCGTGGTTAATTGGCTGGGTGTATTTGCACGTACTTGCGGCGTAATTATGTGTATACACGTATGCGCGTTACCTAATACCTAATAAACGGCCTTGTGTACCGGCGAGAGCGAGAGATACGATTCGTCCGCTTATGTAATGTCTCGTGACGGCCGCGAGAATACATAATTAAAGAGCGCGGAATAAATTAGCGAGAGGCGTCCAGACGAATACGCGGCGTCGAGAGAGCGGGGCCGTTAAATTCGAACGCGGCTCGCCTCCCATTTCGACCGCGGTGCCCCCGCGGCTTAACGAGGACAAAATGCAACGTACGTACGACGACGCGACATCGACAAAATGTTTCGGAAGAAGGGCCGCCGTGATACGTCACAAAGGGATACGCGATCGGAATGACGAGGCGGCTTCCTCAAAGGGCGATATGGCTGACATCTAGATATTCCTGCCGTTGGTACCTTCCCTTTCTATGTCTAGCATAGTGGTTTGTCATTCAAGGCACGCCGCCATAATTTGATATATTAGGTACACATAAGCGATGGCTGATCGCGGTTATTAGGTTGGGTACACGCTACAACCATCCCCTCCCCTCCCCTCCCCCGGACTCCCATCGGAACGACCCCTGACCTGTTCGCCATCCACCCCCTTCGTCGTCTCCTGCTCCTCCGCCGCCCACCTCCGTCCCTCGCCCCCCTCCAACCCTCTTCTCGCTTTGCCTCGTCGATTCGGATCGCGCGGCTATTTGCTATGCCGCTCGCAGTCGCGAAATAGGATTATTATTATAGCCGTGCGCGCTCGCCAACTTTGACGGAGCCACCCTCGAGTGCGGGAGGTAAGAGGGTGGGACAGACGCCCTTCCGCGTTTAGTTACGGTGGAAATTTCGTGGGATGCTTTAAGTGCGAGACGGACTGCGGTTGAAGAATGAAGACGAGCGGCAATTAATTTTCACGATACGTGATAACGTGTACGGTATAAGCTGGGGGGATTAAACGGTAACTTTCGGCGGCGGTGCACGGTGGCGTTAGGGAACCGTTTACGGCGACATCGCGGGATATCCATTTAATTTTCCCGACGGCGCTCCATCGCGGAGCCGGCGAAGCCGATTAATAGAAACGTCCAGCTCGCTTCGACGCACGTCGCAAAAAGACAAATGCGTGCCGCTTCGACTTCCATTATCGATAGCGCCGGCTAAAATACAAACAGCTTATCATCGGCGTTACACGGGTCGCGCGTTACCCTTCTCCCGCAGTCGTTATCGTCCGCGTGTAAAAGTAGCGCGGACATCTAACTGCAATTTGCGAAAAACCGCCCGCGCGAATTAACGCTCTCGCGCACTTAATCCATGAGGCGCGGCACGATAGGCGCGCGCTCTTCCTCCCTCCCTCCCTCCCTTTTCCACCCTCCTCTCTCTCTCTCTCTCTCTCTGTCTTTCGCCGTCGCTATTTTCCTCCCAACGTGCCGTCCGGGACAGTTTCATTAATGCGCGAGTATGTGCAAATTCATGCTGATCCTTCGTTTGCGCCTAATGAATCGCCCGGAATATTGTCGCGTGCCTTTGACAACGATACCAAAGGATACCTGGCTGTTTCTCGATAACAACTCTCGATAACACTACGCGAGCATTTATTGTATAATATTTTAAATTCCTGGCCAAGAGTTTCCATTATGGGTAAAGTCGCGCCCAACTCTTTACGCGCTGGAAAATATTATACGTTCAACATTTTTATCAAACATAATCTATATCGAAAAAATCAGATTCTACGTAAATACTATTCTCTAAAAGCCAATCAGCGAATTATCACTGGAACAGCGAACAGTCACTGATTTGCAGTTACAAGACTTTTAACTTTTAATTTAATTTAATTTAACTCACGAATAGATTTAATATCGCCGGTAGTTTAAAACCAATGATATGCAATTTTTAAACGACATCAGATTGAACTAATCTCTCGTCCAACACACATCTCTTGATACTTTTACCCGTGTTTAACAATTAATGCAATTTCAATCAGGGTGTCTAGCAGACTCAATGAGAAAAATCGCTGACCTTTTCAGGTTTTCCAGGAGCCGGAATTAATTTATCCCTGACCGTAGTTAGTGTAACCTTTTTCAAGATGCATAATTTGCGTACATCTGTATGATATATCAAGTAAATGACGAAGTCCTTGAAATATTTTTCTCGGGAAACAAAAATCCAGAATTTAAAAGGATAAAAATTTAAATTGAAGCAATTACACAATCTATGTATAATACAATGTGTAATAGGAACGAACATACCATTACAAACCATTCGAACCATTTGTGATACCGTACTTTTCCCTGACATTTCCAGATTTCTAAAATTCCCTGACAGTCCCCGGTTTTCCAAATTTCCCTGATCACTGAACACCCTGTCAATTGACTTTGCACTTTTCAACCAAAGAGTGTAATCATTTCTTTTTTAATATCTTCCTAACATAGCGATATTGGCCAACGATATGAGATCACTAACAATTGTGTGAATGGATTACTTGAAAAGGGTCCAAATCTGGGACCGAAACGTCGTTTTCTTAAATAAAAACATTGGCCAGTGTAGGTCGTTTAAAAATTACATATCATCAATTTAATTTAATTTATCGCTAAGTAAGAGGTACAGAGTACAGAGAAATACGATATTAGAATAACGCAAAAGGTGCGGCACCAACGAAGTAGTAGCTTCAATGCCTACCCGACAGTAAGCGCAGAGACAAAAGAAAAAAAAGGTGCAAATCGCTGACTGTTAGAGAGCACGAGTCGAAAATCCACAATCGAGAAGAGGATGAGAAATTTGAATCTTGATCGATATACCCAGGAACGCACTTGGAAAATATAATTTTTCCGAGTTAGAAAAAAAAACCTCCGGACTACCGCGGACATTTCTCAACCGGTCACTCATCGGCCTGCTCCGCTCCATTTTATTCGCGTGTATCAATTAGATCCGCTTTTTTCCCGCGCTGATAACATCGCGAAACAGGCCCGGCCAGGTGGACGCGCCCGACCGGCCTCAATAAATTCTCGTTCCGAAAAATGTGCCCGTAATTAGCATGCGTGCGACAAATGAAAAATGATTGCGCTGCCGTAGATACGCAAAACGCGTGCGTGCACTCGTACTTTCATATCTTGCGCCCCGAATGCACTCGCGCCATTTTTCGTTAACGCCACCGGTTCTCGGACCGACATGACAAACCGCAATGTACGGTGTTTACCGAAACGTTTCCGGCATTACGGCCGCTATTGATTCCTTTGATCGTCGGTACAGGTGACGCGTATAAAAAGAAACCGTTATAAAATTTATCGTTTAATATCTATTTCCAGTGTCTTGATACCGCCGTGCGCGAATTTCCTTCATTTGCTTTTTGTTTCTCGCACATTTTTCGTCGATTCCCCCGTACGCTTTCGGGATTAGTTACGCGCGGAATATGAGTATCGACATTATCGAGCGGTTTTGTCAAAGGACACCAGGGCGACGTCGGGACAAATACGTTTCGAAGCACGACGATCGCGCTATTTATTATTCAGTGGGTGGAAAAGGCTCGCCCTCCCCTGCGTGTATTTCGATCGCAGATAAACCTACCCGCGAGCGTAATGCGGGCTTTACTTTGGCGATTAGGTGCTTTTCCATGAACACGCTCGATTTGTCAGGCGGTCGAACCTACAAAGGAAATAATTTGTGCTCGAAAAATAAGTCTAATAAATTAACAAAACAATAGGCGATACAGAGAGAGAGAGAGAGAGAGAGAGGGAGTCGGGGGACTTCCTTTGCGCATTTAAATCAGCGAAATTAATCCGTAATACCTAATGCGCAAGTTTTCCGCGAGGGGATTATTGGTTACTCGTAATAATCGGATCTCTGGATTTCAGATCTCCCGGTGCTTCCGCGTAAGAGGAGCGCCAATTCTCTCGAGCAGAGCGCGCGCGCGCGCGCGATCATTGAAAATATTAAAAACGACGTTTAGCCGCCGCACGATGGCTATTATTAACCTCAAAAGCGGCTTGTCAACGCGCGGCCGGCATAAATGCCACCTAATATCTCGGCAATGATAAATGTGACGGACATCTTCCTCTTTTTCGTCGGGCGACGCGCGTAAAACGTCCTCTCAAAGGGAGACCAAAGCGTTCCGCCGGATTCCGAGCAAATCTACGGCGTTTGCTCAAGCCCACGCGCGCGCGCGAGCGTACGCGCTGCACTTAGCTTGTTGTATTTAATTACGAACGACGCAGTTTACGCGGATGTCTTCATTTGCACGTACGGTCGAAGCACGAATAATACGATTCTCATTACACGTCCACGAATTTGCGTCTGCGGCAAACGCGACTTCTTCTTTCTTGGATTTGCGCGGAAATATGGAGATGCAGGGTTTAAGAGGCGATAGTCTTATACCCCTTTAATTACGTAA
This sequence comes from Vollenhovia emeryi, assembly GCF_000949405.1. Classification (NCBI taxonomy): domain Eukaryota; kingdom Metazoa; phylum Arthropoda; class Insecta; order Hymenoptera; family Formicidae; genus Vollenhovia; species Vollenhovia emeryi. Next base: position 255,924 of record NW_011967183.1, on the reverse strand, counting down.
ATATCATGGTACATTCTACACGGATAACGCGCGTATAATGGCTCCTCTTTCCCATTGTCGTCGACGCGAAGTCCTCCTATTCAAAGAAACGGAACTTAATTTACAGATATATTCTTAGCGTTACGGTATTGTCCCGCTCGCGCTTTCTCTCGATTACCAATTCATTGGCGAGTCTCAACTCTATCTCTCGTACGAACTTAATTGGATTCTATTCTGTTTCCTCGCGATTTCTTAATCGCCGGCCTAATTAGCCCCGTGTAATTTACCTAGAAGTATGAGGAAACGTGTTATTACATCGGTTCAACTACTGCGTTCGGTTAACTGATTAATTATCATCGCGGATCGGGCGATCGGATTGCAAAACGAGCGAGCCCCGGAAGCACCTCCCGATCGAGTCGATCGCGGTCCTCCGATTGGCCGGGGGTTCTTCTCTTCAAATCCATCTATCCATCCGTCCGTCCGGGGAACATCGTTAGATCACACACAAGGGCCTGTTCAAATATCATTACTCGGTTTGCTGCGGAGTCAAACGCGAATATCGCGAAATCGCGCAAACATTTCATGAATCAGCCTCTACCATCGCGCGTACGCGCTGCCACCGCCAGCAGCGTAACCACCTTCTGCGGTATTCTCTTAATTTCCCCCGTGAAATCGCTGTCAAGTTGAACGGATTAATTCCTCTCTATTTGCCGCGGCTATTCGCCCCTCCCCTCCCCGTGTCCACCCTCTGCTCCCCCCCCCCTCCCGCGCCTCTCCTCGCGTAATCTTGTCGGGATTGTAACGAACGGTATTGATTTAATGGCCGAATTATGCTTCGATTAAACTGTCGTTCAAATATCTTCAGCCGTTCGCGTGCAATCTTAATGTTAGACTCTGGGACGTACTTTACACTCGGTTTTTCCCGCCGCGAGTCCCCGTGCTTTCTCGAAAAAAATTCCAGGTTCGAATCTCGGGTCATCCGAATTACTCGATACGTGAAGGTGGTTTTCCCCGGATGATAATAACAATAGCACTATTGAAAGATGAGATAAATGCCGTTTTTTTTTTCGTTGGAACGTGTATTAAACGTTTAAGAGGATGCTGGAGTGACTCTGCACCTTCGGCACTTTTTGCTCGTAGAACTGTCAATTCGTGAAAACATTTGTATAATATATAAATTATGTGGCTTTTGTGTACGAACCGACAGTGTTCCACTATTCGGACTAAATGGGAGAACAGCATGGTATCATTGAAATTAAGTTTAGAAGCCTAACAAAAAATCTATTAGTTACCTAAACTTATTCGAGTGAATAGACTTCTTGTTAAGCTCCTGACGGTCGGTGACCTCATATGAATCCTCGTGACATTTATTACGTTTATCTCGTTTTTTGTTAAGATCTACTTTTTCTATAAAATAATATTAACCCTCAAAGTGCTTCCGCGAGCGATCGGCCCATAACCCCCTGTGAACACCACGTAATAGTTACATAATATCAATATTATAATTTCCTACTTAATAATGTAAATGCAATATAACATTGGGTGCTACATTACACATTTATCTTGTTCAGTAGGAAATTATAATACTGATGTTATGTAACTGCTACTTGATGTTTACGGGGATGTTAAAAAGTACAACTTTAACATTTTTGCTTTCATTTATTTCATCGGCGACCGGGACTGACTTTAGGATTCTCTTAAGTCGTACATTGTCGTGAGCGGTGACTCGAGAACTAATTGTTTTGAATGTTACTACGATAATCGTCGGTACAACGCCTTCTTTCTTTCCACCGGCAATCTCGGCGTCCACTCGTTAACGCGCGCGCCTCGGCCATGAAAACTGTTCTCGTCGTCGCCGTCGACGTAGAAAACTTTCCTACTGGCGAAAATTACAATAATTACGAATCGGTGCCACGGCTGCGCGCACCCCCGCGCTCGCGCGTATACGTGCAAGCTCCGGTGCGTCCTACAAAAGGCGCGTCGACACGCGAGTCTGGCTCGCGTTGACGCACCGCTCGAACCCGCGGCATTATCTGATCTCTCCGAGGAGTTTTGTAAATAGACATATGATATACGTGTACGATATCTCAAATTTGTATACTGGCGTACAGAAATAAAGTTTAACCTAACATCCTAATGGCTGAATGCCGTGTATTCGATGGCTTTATGAATTCAAAGCAGCTTGTTACATTCGGAAAATGCAACAACCGACGCCTTCTATACGTACGATCGGCGGAGTCACGCACTTTTGGGGCACCAGCAAGACCGTTGATCGAACGGTCATCGAACTCAGAAATTACCAAGTTCGAGGAGCGACACGGCGGCTGCTGACCAAGGGCAGGAAATTCTCGACTCGAGCCGCGGTCGAAGCGAGCGGCGAAGGGGCGGCCAGGGGGTCGGGCAGGTAGGGTGGTGAAAATTTCAGCCCGGTGGTTGCCCGAATTAAGCGTCTAATTGTAAAGGCGACATGTGCGAGGGAACCGCCGGCGGGGTGGCGGCGGGAAGTGGTGCGGCGAGCGCGATGGGGGCGAGTAGGTCGGACGGAGGTGAGAAGGTGGCGGGGGGGTGAAGGTAGCAATTAACTTCTCCTCGCGAGATTAGAGCGAGATATTACGAGATATCGAGCGACTTAACGGCAACACGCGAGAGACTTCAAAGGCAGTAATAAACTGCCTCTAATGAACCCCTTATCGCCCGGTGCCACCCCTCCGTACCCCGCTCCCGCCCTCTTCTTCGTTTCCCTCAGCACCTCCGGCGACCTACCGTCTACGTACGTGCCTCCCTCGACGCGATGCGGGCTGAATCGAGCGCGGAAAATACGCCGTGTTCTCTTCCACGCGAACGCGATCGGTAGTCTCTTTCTCTGTTGTCGTCGCTGTTATTATTATCGCTGTACTATTACTCTTGTCGCTCTAACGTTACACTGCCATTATTATCGACGTGGACGAAGCACGTTTCGTCACAATTTTGTCACACTGTTATTTCATTCTTTACTCAAGCCGCGCTTATTCCCACTCGGATTTAAGAAAAGCCTTTAAAGAACGTACGCATCTGCATTATACATTCATTCAGAGCGATTACCGATCGTTCTGTCGTGTTGACACATTTCGGGCTAAATTAAATCGATAATCGGATTGGGAGCAAAAGCGGACAATCTTAAGATCATAAGCGAAATGTCCGTTCTGGAAAGAGTTGCGAGGGTGTCGGAGCCAGTCTATCTGTCTTTCGGCTCGTCCTCGACTCGTCGGCTCGTCGCCGTCGCTCGTCGCGGCGCTGCGCCGCGCTACGCGGCATGGCGCGTCGCCGGTCTCCGTCAAGCCCAATCATGTTGATTCAACAAAGTACCTACCTACCAAATTGCTGGAATTTGGTATTCGGCCAGAAAGATGGAGGGAGAAGGAGCCATCGGAGCAAGCTAGAGGGCTGGAAGCCGTCTGATTGCACATCTAGGACAAACCAGCATCACGACGATGTCGCTCCAGCGGAAAGCCGAGCGATGATTGGCCGCACACACATTCTCTCTCTCTCTCTCTGTCATTCCCCTTTTCCTCGATCCCTTCAACCCCTCGTCCGTACGCCCGAAACCCGATGGCGTCGGGGGCTGGGGGTGATTGGACGCATCTCGGTGATTGTGGCACCCACCGTCCACCCCCTGCACCCCCTTCTCTTCTCTCTCTCTCTCCCCCTCTCTCTACCTCTCTCTCGCTCTGTCTCTCTCTCTCTCTCCTTCCGTTCCGTCCACCGCGCCATCCCTCCTACACGGCTGTAAATCGAGTTTACCCTCTTGCCGTGGCTCAGCCCTTCAATCAAACTGATTGAAACATTCCTTGAATCCAAAAGAAACGAACCGCCATCCCTTCTCTCTCGTCTCTCCAACCTCCCCGCTATCTTTCCGAGTCGCACCGCGCTCGCTATCCTCTCCATCCATCTGTCTATCCACTCGGCCCGCGCGGATATATCCGTCGTTCTCTTTTCGACGAGGCGGCTGCAGTAGACGCTGCTCCCGCGCAGGAGACACCCGACGGTGTTTCGAGACACAACCGGTTGGTTTCAATTCCGACAGTAGTTTGATTGTAAAGCTGCGCAGAGTATAAAGCGCTTAGCGTGATATGATGCACCGAGTGTTCCATAAGAACGTGCCATTGTTGCCCCAAGCGAGAGTCATACGCCAAGTCTGATGGTCTTCCGACGACACGATCCCACATACGTCGATTTGGATTCGTCTGTTAAATGTGAGACTTTGGAAAATATTAAGTGCAGATATACACGTATGTCTAACGTCGCTCGACCCGTCGAGTGCTTTATTCTCCTTCGTTCCTTCCTGTCCGATAACATTTTTCCGGCTTGAGATTAATTTTAAGGGAACAAAGTCTCTCAGTTTATCGCGCTACATTTTTCGACGAAAGCAAGCCGATGGGCGCCGGGACGGACGATGTTAGACCCATCCCGAGGATGGGGACGTCTCGTAGTCAAATATTGATACTAGGCCGGACTAAATCGCTCGACTATGCCAACAGATTAGGACGTACGTGCGCCACGGTTGAGTAATAGCAATCGCGCGATAAGGAAAGGACCGACGAAATTGAAATACCAACGTTAGCGCACCGTCGATCGACGCGATCGATAACAAAAATATCTGTCCGTACCTATCAATGCCCTCCCCTCGCCTTCCGCGTCTCCGTGTTGCATAATAATGTTTTAGCGGCGGTATTATGATGAAACGTAGAAACACGAACGGGCCGAGCGCGCTTAACTGCAGCGTGAAATGCAAGAAATGTCACTCCTCGTGCGGATATAACCGGTTGGCTGGGTAAAAAAAGGACTGACAGTTCCATTACCTCCGGTACGTGCGCGGCCGGGCCAGGTTGTGCCGATCTATTTCGGGGGGACTAACTAAGTTCAGCGTCTGTTTCTCATTAAATTGCGCTCTGACCTCGAATCATCTAAATTTGGAACGGCCACGCCGATTAGGTGCATATTCATCACGGCGCGGCAATCCCGAAGTCTCGAGCCATTCATCGATAAACGATCACCGGGGAGATGTGCGTGCCGTGCACAATGCAGCAATAACGGCCGTGGCAACGCAAGAAAATATCGTCAAAGCCCCGAAACGCGTAGTTTCAAACGTCTCTCGAGGTCTAGTCTGGATAAGTGCACACGAGGCAAATGCCATAATTAACGTATTTTTCGTGCCCGGCAGCCACAGCGCTCGCATGTACACGTGGTTTTATAATTCGACTCTGTCTTATGTGACGACGATGACGCACTTTTAGCGAATTCGGTTGCTTGCACTAGTGCGCACTGAGTGCATATTAAGGCCTGTTCACAGCCTGTTCTTATATTTAAGGATATAGTCTTAAATATCTCTTGAAATATTTTTTAATCGATAAAACATATTGTTAGATCAACCATAACTTAGTAGTTGGAAGGATGATAGAAAAGTGGTTGGCTCCCAAAACGACCATAAATTATAGTGAGATTGTGGTAACTGCAACCATTTTTTTCCATCAGTGCAAAGTCCTAAAGTTTTAGGTTTCCAGATGTATTTTAAGTATCGCAGTGGCGTCCTCACCTTGTTCGATATATTTTGACACCGCGCTGAATAATTGCCGTGGCCATTGAAGAAAAAGAAGGCGAATATGATTACGAGATATGACGTAAAACGACAACTTCCTAGTTCCGCGGCTATTTTGCACGAGAGGAATGTTGATTACACGATATTGGCTCCCAGGAATCCCGGCACGGTATAAACGAACGCGCGGCAAGTACCACGATAAATTAGCCGTAATGGCCGCGCACAATAACAGTATTTATTATTAATAACGAAGCGTCGGGCGTTGTTATTAGTTTCAAGAAATTAGACGGCGCCGATTCTCTGTCGGCCGCGCGGAGTCGCGCCTGCGCCGGCGCGGCGGAGCCGGAATATCCCGCGTCCCGTGTTGCGCGACGTAATACCTAATTTAATGGAAGCGATAATTCCTAGTTTATTCATGAGTGGCCATCGCTATCAACTCTTGAATGCGATAAGCAGCGCGATACGCGAAGAAGGCTGCGGTACCGTCCGAGGCACCGAGGACGTTCTCGCACTCACAGAAAGAAGGGGATCCTTCTTAAAGAAAGAAAAATATGTCGCCCTCCCGCTGGATCGGTTTCCGTGTGTCCGGCTCAAAGGAAATGAACAATACGACTCACCGTCTGTAGTCGGTTTTGCAGAGGATCATGCCGCTTTTGGTGTAGCAGGACTGGCCGACCTCTCCCAATACCACGCTGCAACACTGGCACTTGAGGCAGCCAATGTGCCAGTACCGGTCCATCGCTAGCAACAGCCATCTTTCCACTATTTGTACACCGCAGGCGGCGCATTGCCGAAGGCCCGTTGACCCGCTTGGGACACCTTCTTGCTGCAACATCAAGTTTCCATTTTTTCGTCATCCATTGAACGTACTGCGATCTTCGATTCACGGCGGGACATAATTTGCATTAATTTGCACTCGGCTCGAAGATACATACGGTGTAATTAATTTATCTCAAGTTAACGCTGCTATTACTGCTACCGCGTTTCTCGATTTGAGACAGCCAAGATGGTTGGCTATGAAGTTGCAACGAAGAAAACGACGGCAACGGACGTATCTTTTGAAGAGGACGCGCGTAAGAGTTGCCACACACGCCTTAGAAATCGGTTTTAGCCCATTATAAGTAGAAATTCAAGCATCGTGGTAATTAATGCGAAACAGAAAGTCATTAACGGGCACTAAATCATTACGGCGTCTTAAGTGCGCGCTTATTATGAATGCTTACTCGTGATTATGCAAACACACGTAGGCGAACGTAACTCTTGCTCGCGGGACCTACAACTTACTCGCTAATTTCACTTTGTACAACGTTGCTCAATATCGCATTGTTGTTAAAAATACTTCAATTTACCGTTCAAATTGACGAAACTGCGTCGGTCTCGTGCGTGCGCTCGACGAAGTTTTCTCAGTCGATTATATTTTAACGGGGGAAAAAAGAAAAAAAACAGTGTATTTTTGCCACGCGTGCAGTAAACGGATTTCTAGCAAGAGAACAATTTTCTCACATCTGCCTAATTTCTACAAACGTACAAAAGAAAGAGAGACAATTAGGCGATTCCGATACGAGCCGGCTGCGCCGTTGTTGGAGCTAATAGACTTCTGAATTAAACTTCGAACCCAGTTCTGCCAAATTGTGGCTGTAAGTTCACTTGACAAACTCCGTAACAAGGTAGGCCGAATGTGCAATACTTTTATACTTCTCGCGTAAACTGTATGTAAAACATTTACTCCCAGATCTCACTTGATAAGGACCTAAACCAAAGGTCGAAACATTGCGAGAGCGTATTTAATAAATGTGGCCAGCTGAGGTCGATTAAAGCTTGGAATTTTATCTAAATTAAAAGTCGAAGGATTACGTGTCGCGCGCGCCTGCATTTGTTGTTACACTCGCATACTTAATATCTAATGCCGACGTAGTAATCCCGTGGTGTAGGATGACTTTCAAATAGTAATGTCTGCCCGTGCAGTTATGCGAACAGTCGGACACGGTACGCTACGCACAGCAATACCCATTCGACTTGCGCCAGGTAATACGAGAGCGAGTGCGTTAATTGCCGTTGCGTTCTCGCGCCGACGAGCCGTGGGGCGGCCGAAAAGCGCGCGTCTCCCGCGCGAAATGGAGGAGGAAACGGGCAGATCTCGGCGACCGCGCTACGCTCGTACGACACTTACTTTGATTTCTGTCTTGATGTTGCCGGAGAACCACTTATTCATCCGCGACGTAATCGTGTTGTAGTGATACGGGTATTGGACCTCCATGACGCACCTCACTGTGTGTCCCTCACCGCGGAGCGCACGAGGCAGAAAAAGAAACGGAGCGAGAGAAAAGAGAGGAGAGCGACGACGACGAAAAACCGATCTCCTCCGGGCCGCGCACTCCGGATTCACTCGGCCAATGATATCACTCGACCTCGAGCAAGTTCCCGTTGCGATACACTCACTTTCCCCCACCGCGATTTGCAGGATTTCAAGGATCCGGTGTGGTCCTCGCTCTTCCCCCGTCGAATTTCACGGCGCTACGAAAATCGGAGCACGGAGCGCAGACGACTGTGAGCGATCCTCGCGAGACTCGCCACTCTCGGCGACGCGTATCCTCGCGTAGCGCGGAGCATGGACGTGTATACGTGTAGCGGCGAAAGGGAACGAGAGAGGAGACGAGACGAAGCGAAGCACGGACGGGACCCAACTGGCTGGTACTGCGGGCCCCCCGAATGCCTTGCGGGCCTGCGCGGGTTCAGGTACCTTGTGCTCGGGGTAGGGAGAATGTAAAAAGGCGAGTCTAGAAAGGACCCAACCGACGCTGAGCGAGAAGGCGAGATAAAGACAGCGTGAGGGATCGACGAGGCGAGAGGAAGGGGAACGGAGCGGATTGAGAGGGGAGGTGAACGGAGGACCCATTCGTGTGCTGGACAGAGAGACCCGACGGCTGGGAAGGGGCGAGAAAGGGGAAGGGGTCTTTTCCATAGCACCGGTTGAGAGAAAAGAATGGAAGGGAGGGAGAGGGAGAGAGAAGCAGAGACGGACAGAGAGGGATATATTCTGGGACAGGCTTCCTAAGTGCCGTGAGTCTTACAATGTTGTGTAAAGCGAAAGTTGTGGCAAATTTTCAGATACATTACGTATACATTTACGGTATACAATGGCAAAGGAAGTGAAAAATTAAAGAAGCATGAGCACAAGAGAAAATATGACATAAAGAAAAGAAGATGTGAAAAAAGAGGTTAAAAAATCAAAGCTCGGGAGTGAAAACGAGACGCAAACGGTGGAATAGAGAAATGGGAAGTTTGAAACGATAAAGAGACGTAAAGCAGGTAAAGACACAAATACACGAACATAGGAAAGACGCAAGGAAGAGTAAGAAAGAGAACGTACGAGTGCAAGGAAGAAGAAAGGAAGAATAGAAGACTCGATAGAGAAAGAAAGCTGAAGCTAAGGGCGAGTTTGAAAACGGTGACAGAATACGAGTGGGATTTATGGGGAGGATGAGAATGGAAAAGTGTAAGAATGAACGACGGAAAGAAGGTTTTGAAAACTCGATGGCTGCACGAATATGCCATTCGAGTATCCAAATATTCGACGGGTGAGAACTGAAAATCGAGGCGCTTGATTATTCAACTCGCGAGAGAAAAGACGAATTTTGGGGAATGCGTACAGTTTCACAATTTTCAAATGTTTTCGAGCAAAACATGCATATCTTGGTTTCTGCAATGGACGCTATTAATATCGGATGATGACTCATTCGTTTCTGAATGGACAAGAAATGCAAGAAAGCTCTAAAATATGTTGTAATTTTCGTTACGGACATTCTCTGTTAATACTGGTCGTTGACCGGTCGTAATTAACAAAAAGTGCTTTGAAATCAAACGTTTTTCTCAGAACAGGAGATATAATTTAAACTTTGATCGTAACACATCGAACGTCGTACGCTACAGATATAGAAATAGCGAAGGCAAGTCGGATTAAAATCGAACAAACGATTTCGAAAATAAGAAAATGAATAAAGAACTTTAACGAAAACGCGGCTGAGAAAAGAAAGGCTCTAGAGTAGGAACCGCCGAAAAACAGTTTACGAAGTAAAGCAACAGATGTACAGGTCTTTAGGCACTGGAAACCGGAAGACAGGGTACAGTCGAGGCAGAAATGTGAATGAAGAATGAAAGTTCGAGCAGCAACGTATACTCTGAAAAAGGCAGAACGCTGTGTGATGCAAGGGCAGGGCAGGGAAGGGAGGAAGGGGAAAGAGGCAGGTAAAGCATCGAGCAGAAAACTGCAAGAGGGAACCGCACGGACCCCTCCGCCCCTATTCAATTATATTTCTCCATCATAAATGCCTATATTGTTACGTTTGTCAATGGCGGGGTAAGTGAGGGTCGGACGGACGGATAATACTGCCGAATTGTATCCTGTGACCCTACGTTATACCGTCGTTCCCAAGTCCTTTATAGCGGAGTCGGAGGGCTCTGGAATTTTTCACCACTCGTCTTTGAAACCACCTGTATCGCCTCACTTCGTTGAACGAGAGATTGAATTCTGGATCGAGCGTAATATATACACGCGTTCCAAAAAAATACTAACCAAGTGCCGATATTTACAATTGCGTGAAAAATGCAGCCCCGCGCGAAGAAAACGCAGCACTCACCTTGAGTGTGCAGTTATTGTTGTGATTGACCGGCGGGTACGCGGGATGCCCCGGCATGTGGGGATGGGGGTGTCCAGGGTGATGCGGATGGTCCGGCATCATGCCGCCGCTGCTATGATGATGCCCATTGCTGCCCATGCCCTGTCCAGGTTGCAGGGCACCGTAGGGGGTGGCAGGGTCGCCTGCGCCACCAGTATGCTGAGGTGAGTGCGGGCTGGGTAAGTCGGGGGTGGTCGTGGGGCCGCCGCCACCGCCACCTCCGCCACCTCCTCCGGTCCCATACGCGTGATGCGGCCCGCCGGGTCCCGGATGATGCGGACTGCTCGAGAGCGAGGGATGGTGGGGGTAGGCTGCGGAGTGGCCCGGATGGTGGGGGTTCATGCCAGCGGTTAACGCGCTCGCCAGTTTGACCGATGAGAGGGTGGGCTCAGGGAGCCCACCGACGGTTTTCAACGGTGAAACGGAGAAGTAAGGAGCGGCTGTGCGGCGCCCTAATGCGTCCCGGTACCGGCTCTTTTTTTCCGGTACTTTGGTGAAACCTGCAACAATGAAAAAAACAAAATCATTTTGAGCCGGTTGACTTTGGGTCCGACGTAAATATCGGTTATCGTTGCCCCTGATAACATTTTAACGACGGTATCTTAATCGCTGTAAATTAATACCGCAGAGCAATGATATTTCGACGCTTCTTTTCTCAGACTTCGCCCATATTCGAGAAATCTTGCCGCGTTTGTAGCACGACGCGAAAATTGTCGGATCAAAACGCAAACGCGAGAAAATTTCGTCAACTCCCCAAGGGTGGATTAGAATTCATGAAACAACCTGACCTATTCTTTCTCAAAGACCGTGGGATCGGCAAGTGCGGCGCACGCCCATCTTAATTAATAGTAATTGTCCCTAGCACAGCGGGTGCCAATCGACCTTCCATTCCAAATTTCTGCGTTCCTTCGGGGCGCAGGCGTCTCTCGCTTAGTCGACCCTAAGGGCGAAAGGTATCTTACGGATCATTCTTCGCAATATACGTTAGGCCGTAACGGTTCTCTCTATAACGCTTAACGATGTGTGCGTGCGCATATAGGATTAATGAATAATGAAGAGGAGAGAGCGGAGAGTGTTTATCTTGTACCGACGATCGATAATAAATTCGTCGGTTCGACAAATGTGCCTCAAGGACAGAGATGCGTACCAAAAGATCCCTTTGTGCGTTACGCGAAAGGGCGTGCTTCGTTTCGATAAATGCGGTTCCAGTGTACGCGGGGAAAGTAAAACTGCCGGTGCGCGACCTCGGTGGGAGAAAGTAATTAGCGCGCGCGCGCTGAAGCATATATTATTCCACGATGCAGGCGCACATCGGTACATCGGAACACACTCAGGCTCTTAATACGTATTTAATTAAGTATGCCGTGGTAGAGAGCGTAGGAGGACGCGCGGAGGAGGGCGGGCGACGGGGGAGTTTATAGTGGATATCAGTATGGGCAACCATAACTCTCGCGCCTCCGCCAGCGAGCAGCGTGCCACTTATACGAGCACCTACCGCGATGGAATTTCATCCTCGCCGTTACCACATAAATCTCCGGCGCATTAATGCCCTTACGGACTCGCCCGCTCCGCGTTTCTGCGTGTCGGCTTCTTCTTAATGCGGTTACTTAGGCGCTGGGCGCGCGTGTCGCGTCGATTTCAACGACTGTCGCGCATTATCGCGCCGACGGATACGATTAAACTGTAAACCGCGATCGCGACGCGTTCAAAATCTTGCGCCAGATTGCGCGGGGGGGGGGGGAAATGCCGTGGGATTGACGCAGCATCGAAAATACGGTGAGCGTTGATCGAAATCGACGAAATCGGTATCGTTAAAATATCGGATCCGACTCGCCCGTCGACTTGCGATCTCGAGTGCAGACGCTCTCCCCCGTCGTTCGTTATCAGCTCGCTCCCACGCGTTTACGAGGCCTGACCTCTCCGGAGACGTTCGCCGTGCTCCTCGCGGAAGCGCGATAGCCGAACGATAACAAGATGATAACGAGGGAATACACCGGTAATTACCGGAATGATAATGACGAGGAAAACGACGAAAGCGCGTGGGCGGGCGGGGGAGGGGGTGGAGAAGGCGAAGGAGGAGAACGGCGGAGGGCGATCGGCTGCGATAGGGATAATTAACGATCGCAATCGTACGAAAATGAGGACAGGGCGAGTGCGACGACGACGATAACGAGCGGTCCAGCGATCTTATTAGCGATAAGCGTCGATAACGAGGACGCCCCGTTCTATACGACAGCGAGCGGAAAGAAAGTCAGCCTAAGGATTAATGGCGATCCTCGCAGTCGGCGGGGGTGGAACGTTACATTCCGGTGGGTGACGTTCCAACCCCTCGGTGGCGTGCCTCTAAACCGTTTCAAGGTCGTCCACGGTACTTTTAATTTCAACCGTTAATTGAACGTGACTAACATACGCGCGGGAAGAAATTTTTTTACGCTAAACCACACGGGATACAAAGCGGCGCGGAATCGATTAACGAAACCGCGCCGCGAAAAGCGAAGCGGGCGCGTTTAGCCGTCTCTCTGCTCCGCTGAAAAAGATTCCCCCTCGACCCATCGCGGTTTACGGCATCCGCGTTCGAATTGAATTTAAATATTTCTTAGGCTGACGAACTCTTTCACGAATTGCCAGGTCGTAAAAGTTCTGCGCCGCCATCCAACCCCACATGCGCATCGCGCGATCGCATCGTCGGGAATTGCTGTTTCATTTGGATCGACGATATTACGAAATCGTTGGACTTGTCTTAAGGACCAATAAAATGGCACAGTTAGGGTAGCCCGCGAAATTAATATCGGCGCTACGGTTCCATTCCAAGACGTTAACTCGCCGCGCGCTGCTTTACGAGCGGAGGAGCGGAGAAGCGCGCGGACGCACTCCGGGATCTTCAGGAATTCAATGTCGGAGTAAAAGGGTATCGTCTCAAAAGATGAGTCGAAAGATGATGGTCTAAACTGAAGTTGTCTGTAATCACGTTTCTTAATTCCATCAGTCATCGATCGGATGTCCAGGGCGACAGAGATAAAGCGTTTCAACGTCGCATCGAAAATTATGCGGGCTATTCTATCATCCTAGAAACACAACCCTCCACCTATTAATGTATTATTTCCCTTAAGATGGCCGACACGCACCGTCCCGCAACGTTGAAAAGTGCAACTCTGATTGTTATTAATAAAAAAAGAATGTGAGGTTGTGCGCCAGTCGTCAAAGAGGCCCGGTAATGACCAAGACTCGCCCCTCGGGTTTTCCATCTTCCAATTCCGCGGCAATAATACGTTACGCGGAAGGTTGAAGAATTTCGCTGCAGCCGGTCGACGACAATAAAATAGAGTATTTTGTATCTCGTAATAAACCTTCAAGTGGCATAATGAACACCCTCGAGTCCACAAGTACCGAAACGCGCGCTCTGAAAGTGCGTCAGAACCAATCGACGTAGCGGAACTCTGAAAATTACGACTGCTTTGTCGTCGCGGGGACGTCGTGAGAAATTTGTATCCAGGATTCTTGGAAATTTATCGCGAATATTTACAACTGCTAATTCGTTTAAGCAGCTCAGCCGCGACTCCGTCTAAATAAAGATCCGTAATCCCCAGGCGTCTTGCCCGACACCGAGAAGTAACGCTCCATCTAACGTTGTATAATAATAAAGTTGCGGAGCTTGGTATTTAGGGTAGCCTACAATGTTCCCAATCTACCTTTTCGGGAATATCAAATGTCTTGAGATTATTGCCCTGGTCTCGCACGAAAAAACATGGTCATTCCCCCAAGGCGCGCCCGGGGCGGGCGAGGATCGATGTGGGGATGTAATGATAAGTTCAGGCCGGTAATCACCGGCGAGAGAGGGACAGCGTCAGGGAAGACACTGAAAATAATCTAATTATTGGCGAGGACGATTATAGTGATTAGGCGCGTCGCGGCGGCCTCTTCCCTGTTTGCCACGCACGGCCCACCTATTATAAGTGTATCCTAGGAGGGCGCACAAATGAAAAGGCGCGCGCGCGCGTGATGCGAGCTCTCCTTTCTTCGGACGAAGGAAACAGGCGGCAGAGAAGAGGAACAACAACGAGGGACCACGGCACGCAATTACTGAGGAATGCAGACGAAGGAAGAAAGCCGCTTTCTTCCATGTATTGGCCCGCCATGTTCCCTGAATTCGTTTGACGCAATCCTCGCTCTTGGAAATTTCAAATCGTAACAATTCGAGCGCCAAGTTGTTCTTCTGGCTCTTCTTGGATCTCCGTCGGAATACTCGCGGAAGTTGAGCTCGGTTTCTTAGCTCGTTAAGGATTTTTAAGTTCATTACTCTTTGCGTTCTTAAATAAGGAGATTCATGGACTGATAAACCCCTCGTTTTTACGGTCTTGGAACTTGAATTCATGAACCTCGAGTAGCACTCGGGAAAAGTTATTGTAACGAGATAAATAGTACGGCTACGCTCCCGCGCGTGCGCGGATGCGTTATAGCGGAGGCCCGAAGTTAAGGTAAATAAGAGGATAAGTCAATAGAATAGGAAAGTCGCGATGATTAGGCGATACAATGTCCTGCACACCGCCGAAGAACATCGGCTTGAAATTCACGTGGCGCAAAGTAACAAGCTGCCAACGTTGGATATTTATGGGGGCCGTCAAGGGTCAAACCCAGTTTCGCCCAATACGCACAGTTGCCATTCCACATCTTCGCCGAGAGAGAGAGAGAGAGAGAGAGAATGTAACAGTTTTATATTTTATATTTAATGCCTTTTATGCGCCGACGATGCAGTTCTGTCCCTGCGGAAACGAGCAAATAGAATTTTCCCCGCAAACTTTTCTCGAGATCGATCCCGTCGATCGGCGAGTGGTCTCGGGCATCCGGCGAGAGAATATCATAGTTTAATGCAATCCGGGATGACAATCGGGACGAAATATAATATGCACGTACCTATTGTCGCGTCTGACCTACGTGCAAGTTTTACGGGTCATTACTTAAAGTATACTGCGAGATAATATTGCCGCCCTGGGGTTTGTAGCCGGCGTAACTTCCCCTCGTCCCCCGCCCCTACGTGGCACAGCCACCGCGGGAACATGCGAGTGCGCCGCAGTGCGCAATAAAATTAGCGTCTATCGGTCAAGGTAAGTGCGGCGCGCATTAGACAAGGCGGTCGAGCGCGGGCGGAGATCAGGAAACGTCGGAACAGGGGAAGGCGGGCGTGGTGGAGGCAGTGGAAGCCTAATTGGCCGAAATTAGCAAGTTTAGTCATTAGCGGAGTTTCCGGCGGCGGTAGAGGCGGTGGCGGCGGCGACGGCGACGGCGGCGGCGGTGGCGGCGGCGTTGGATTCACTTGACTCCACTTCCTGGGAAAGGAAGGACGGAAGGAAGGTGTGTGTACAGCCGCCCCGCACGATACTATACGGGGTGTTCCGTGTAGCTTTTCAAGGCTTGAATAATAGCGCAGTCGCCAATCTCCTCTTCACGTTGCTGGAGCCCGACGTAGAAATGATTAGAGACGTACCGACAACGGCGTAGCGCCATCCGAGTATCGCCGGCGCCGAAACGATCCTTCTCGGCCCCGTCGTGCTCGGGCATCGCTGGACATTTACGATCTCCCGTCGTGACCTGCATTACGCTTGCACCGCGGTCGCGTCGCTTTATCGGCGCGCGTGAGGCTTATCGCGATCGCGGGGCGGCGCGAGAGCGAAAAGTTGCTCGCCGCGAGAGGATCGATGACCCACTCGAGGCGGTCCCGCTTCGGTTGTACGCTTTAAATACGCCGGCGTCGAGGCGTTGATATCGCGCCGATGGTAAGGTGCAGACCGCAGGATTCCGATGGGAACAGTTATTTGCGGTCTCACGGTGCGAGACGCTCCGCGATGCTTACGCGCGCCTGACACACTCAGCGCGGGACTGTTAACGATCCCATGCTATCGTACCTCGCCCCGATATCATTCGGTGTTTTCTGCGCGCCACCTACGGACGACCCTGGCTTTATCGAAACACTCGTCTCCGACTGAACGGACGCGATATTTTACGGGTTCACAGAACGCTCTTGGCGCAGGTACTTTGTTGGGTGTAGCAATAACATGAAAAATATTGTGTGCGATTGTGTATCACAACCACGACACAAAAACACGTCCACAAAAACCGTCGAGATGAATCGTTATTGTTTAAGCTAGAAAAAACTCTGGCACTCTCGCGTTATCAATTGTTCTCATGTGTCGGGCGAATTCTGAAAGACAGGATAATACCTGCAGGCGGAGCAGGCAACTCGAGAAGTAGCGTAGAAAAGAGGCGGCGGGAGAAGTTCGAGGGGGGAAAAGGGGAAGAGGGAGAGGAGGAGGAGGAGGAGCAGGAGGAGAAGGACGAGGGAAAAGCGCTCGTCCGCAGGGCCGCGAGGCAATTACAAAATTGCAAAAATTAACCATAAAACCCGAGCGGCATACCGGCGCTACCATAAAGCTAGCCGGACGACCGGCCGATCGGCGCATATTTTTGGCGTTTACGACCAATCACGTGGCCGCGCGGAGAGAACGTCGAGCGCGTTTCCCTCCCCTCGCGCGAGTACGGCCCGCGCGGGTGGATTCTCCCCGCGCGGAAAGAAAATTGCACAGCGATTTTGCACCGCCATTCGAAATGCCGCTGTAAAACGTCTGCCCCCCCCCCCCTGCCTTTCCCTTCCCTTCCCGCGCACCCTCTCGCATCTCCCTATCCGCATTTCTTCCCGTCATTCCTCCCGCCGCCTCGGCAACCCTTTCGCTCCGCGCGAGTATGAATCCGTCGGACGGAACGAGGGAATTCGCATTAAATCATATTTTCCACGTTGTTTCGCGATCAAACGTCTTAAATATCGCGAAGCAGCGGGCGCTGAAAGATTATCCAAAGACAGGCGGGGATTTCGCAGCCCCGGATTCGGCCGGGGTCGCCCGATAAAACAAACTGCACCGTCTCTAATCGTCAGCGCCGTTTTATTCCGTATATAGGGAATTAATAACGCTCGCGCGCGCGCGCCTCGCCCAATTAAGCAGTCCGATTTTTCGATAATCTGCGGCCACGTGTTGCGCCGCGATAATTATTTCCACCGCCGCGGCAATATTGCGCTCGCGCGCCGCAATTATTTATCGCCGCTTCGTACAACGCTCGTTTACGAGACTAACGATACGGGCGCGTACAGATCTGCGTATTATTTACCAGGAAATTGCTATTTTTTTAAGGAGCCGTACATCGCGCCGGATATTTCCGGGGGCGGACTGCGGCGAAAACGGCGGGAAGAAAGAGAGGAAAGATAGAAAAAAGGGGGGGGATAGCGGTTTTGCAAATTAAGAGACGAACGCAGCCGCTGGCGCGGCGCTCCTGACGAGCGCATTAATTCCGTTTGAAATTCGGATGAATGCATTAATTCCCTCCTGACCCCGTTGCACAAAATGCGTACCCTACGAATCAACAATGCCAGCCGGGTAAGCCAGCATGCGTTATATTCTCACGCATCCATGTACGCGCGCGCACGCACGGTTATCCGCGCACACACACACACATGCAGCGCGCGCGCGCGCGCGAGAGAGCACGCCCGTTGGGCATCAGCTGCTCTGTACGAGGGCCCTTAATTATTCTATTAAACAGGCCGCGGTCTTATTGTAATGCGTACGCGTTTGCGCGCGCGTGCTCACGTGTGCGCGTGTGTGTACGAGCCCTGAATGGAACCATAAATTTATTGTGTCGAAGAGGAGATTGCCGGGGCCGAAGAAAGCTGTTTGGCGCAATTGAATGCGAGTTGCGGTATTGTGCGCCCGAATCGAACCCCGCTAGATCAATTCGTCCGGATGCTCTTTTTTCATTCCGCGCGTGTATCGCGCCCCGCGCGTCGATCGATCGGCGCCCGCGACGTCGCCGAGGAGGACACCGTTGGCTTATTAATTCCCACCGAAACGTGTACATTGGAACGTCCGACCGAGACCGCGACGCGCGCACAGCGGTGTCCTAATTTTTATTCGGGTACCCCCGTAGCACGTGCGTCCTAAGGGACGAAAATTGCACCTTCGCTAATTTGTCATCGTTATACAGGTTTCTTTCTGGGTAGCTTCCGCGATCGGAGGACGATTACATCACGGGCAACGGCGCGCGTTTCCCATCGGCGAACTTTATAATGGCCGGTCGCGGGAATCTCCCAAAAATCCGTCCAATCCAATCTCGGATCTATGTCCGAGCTCCGAAGGCTCGCGCGCGCGCGCGCGCTTGTCCGTCGCGGAAAAAAATAGAACGCGAGACAATTTGCACGGGCGGTGGGTGTTTTGGAAAATCCGGCCGGGATCCACCCGGTATATCCACTTCTCCCGATTCGCCCGTAAAGTAATGATTTCAATTTCGCGAGATCGCTGCCACCAGCTACCAAGGGTGCCGCGCCACCGCCTCCCCCCCCCCTCCTCGCCCCCTCGCCACGGCTCCACGCTCGAAGATTCGGATTAAGCGACTAAGGAAATTCAATATCAGTAGCTGAGATGGGCACATAAAATTACTGACTGCCACTTCGCCTTAATTTGCGTAGTAAAGTTGCCCCGCTTCGGCGAGCGAGTCATCCCCTCCTCGTTTCGCCTCCCTTGACTCCCTCACCCTTCCGGCCTCCGCCGTGACCCGCGCTTTCGTGTAAAACTAAGGGATTATGATTCGGTTATTGGCTCCCGGCGCATTTTAGTGCGTAATTGGATGAAATTTGCAGCACCGCTGCGATGTCGCCTCGCTGTTTCTTCTTTCCTCCCTCCCCTAACGCTCTCCTTCCTTTTCCGACTCTGCCTCCCTAACGATATGAAATACGAGCACCATATTGCGAATCGCGAGAGGCAGGCTCGTTTCTTAGCCTCGACGACGTTCATTCTGGTAGTTTCGCTGTTGTAAGTTGGAATTTATTAATCAAAGAGGTGGCCAGGGGAAGAGAGCGAGAGAGAGAGAGAAAGAAAGGCGGGACGGGAAGACGGAAGAACGTGACGTATGGCTGAATAAATGGGCCCTAGAATATTATATAACAGCGGGAGAAATTGCAATTAGAAATTATCATCCTTTTTCGTCTCGTTAAATCGCCATTAAAAAAGCACAATGGTTATTATTGTCAATGACGGGGCATGACGGGCCGAGTGGAGCGGAACTCCCGCAAAGGCATTCCAAAGAAATCGAGTCGCGTAAGTAGCCTAATCGATCGGAGCGCCTCGGGACGGCGGGCGACCCTCCCTTTCGTCCCAGGACACGATCTTCAAGCCCTGTAGAATCCACCGGGCAAATTTATGGCGAGGCACTCCGCGTGTGAAACACAGCGCGTAAACGTAGCCGCGTATGAAATTGCGGCGATTGAAACCGCGGCCTGAATTACAACGAAACCCTGCGTAAAACACGTCCCGCCCCCACCGTCGTTTCTTTCAGCGACGAGAAGGGTACCGTCGAACTAGCCGACTAGTTTCCGGCAGGACGAAAAATTCATTACGGGAAATTTTACGCGATGGCCTCTCCTCGAAACTCTTCTGCGAGCGCATCCGATAGGATAGACAGGTTTGAAAATTTACGAACCGTTCCGAGTAGGTCTGCGCGCCTTCTCGTTTCAACTATAGATAAGCGGGAAATAGGTAAATACTGAAGATAGATACGAGTTATCTTCGGCGCGCCTCTTGTGTGTGTGTGTGTGGGGGGGGGGTGGGGTCACGTATTCTATTGAACTTTAAGTTGACCACCGCCTTAAAATTCCATTGGCAAACGGTTCAGGCTTTTTCTTTATTTAGAAATGCTTCGTTTAACGCTCCCTTCAGAATATTACGATCTGCAAGATGCTGAAGGCACGAACGCATCTTCCCCCTCGAAGATCGGCGATAGTTACCAGAGGAAAATTAAATTGGCTTTCGGAGAAGCAAGGGCGTGATAAATCCGAAAAAATATGTGTTTGACAGATATTGCCCGTCTCACCGTTCGTTTCTCTGTTTTCCAATAGCGGCAGCCTGTACACCGACCCCCCCCCCCTTCCCTCTCCGCCATTTCCTGTTTCTTGGGATGAAAAGCCGGCCCTTGTAAACCCTCATCTCGGTTTTCGGCCTCCACCACATTTGCCCTTTCTTCTCCCGCAGTTATAATTTAATTTACTATTTTGCGGAACGACACGTTTTCTTTTCATCCGCAACTATTACAACGTATGTTTTACTCCCTAATGCTCTCAGGTAGCTTCACACCGGAGAATATATGGTATAATCCTTTCTGCTTTCTTGCATTTTGTTATCTTTTATCTCTCTTACAATAAAGCATGACGGCGACTGTCCTTCGTTTCTTTTTGTCAAACGTGGATTCTTTTTTAAATTCGAGCACAGAGCCGATATGTTTACATGCTTGAGAGCGAAATTAATATTCTTGTCCTGGCTGTCTTTTTTCTCTTGTTATCCCTGGCTTCTATCTCATTCACGTCTTTCCATCTCTTTCTCTCTCTCTCTTCGCACAAAATTACCATACTTCAGGGTAACAGCTGTCGCAGCCACCGTCAGAATCTGATAAACTGATAGTAGCGACACACGCTGGCGCGCCGTCTCCCTTTTGAATCCTCGAGTCGGCTTTCAAGGTATTAGATACCGTGATTGTGTGATTTTTATTCCGAAAACGTACAGCACGAGCAATATGCAACGGTGATTTCAGCGATTAGCTTTATTCTCGCAACGTAGCGCGACATTTTCGCGAGGGTCTCTTCCCCTCTCGCTTTTCTCGAATAACAGTTCAATTCGGACGCAGCTGCCGCCGCTAATGCGCTATTTTCCGTTCCGCAAGTGCGCCGCTCCGGTGATGCAGCCTCGCGATGCACACATCGCTAGAGGGGGGCGAAATCCTTCCATCGCTTATACGTCACCTCGTCCTGGAGTCGAGTTCGCGTGCTCTCTGTGATAGTAACGGACAAAGCCATCCAATGATACTATCCACAAACGGGATATTGGAAACGAGATTTCCTTTTTTTTTTCAATAATTCGACAGCGATGATTGGGCGCTTGCAAAAAATCAGTTTTCCGATCATCTCGCTGAACCCGAATCCCGAATTTGATTCGAGATTCCGAATCTGACTGACGTTCGACAGTTGCGCGAAAGTTCGACTTGCGCTCTAGTCGGCCGATGCGGGCATGGCGAGTGTAATTCGCGACAACGGGGGAAGATCGAGATCGCGGGGCCCGCTGCAAGTCCGGCAAGTTGGAGCGATTAATGAGCGTCACATTCGTCAAACTGCGACCAGCGTCAAGAGCCGCTGCCGGGTGATACGTGTAACGAGCTAATTAACTTAATTTATCGCCATTTGACGGAGATCCAATCGCAGATGCGCGCCACGTTAATTGTACGTCCATTAGCTGCCGATACGATCGTATATACCGTACCGTCCCCATGCTCTCTAACGATCGCTTTACAGCTCGTTTCGTCGATAGCTCTCATGTTCGTCGAAAACCGTCCCATTCTTCGTTTCCCTTAGCCTCTGCCTTTCTTCCGCTGTCCCTCTTGCCCTTTTTTCTCGCCCTTCTCCCCATCTCCCTTACCTTTTTCCTTATATTTTTCCACTCCTTCTTTCCCGTTGATTAAAACACTACATACAATTTCAGCGAACATAGCGGACCAAGTTGAAAATAATGTTAACTAATTAGCATAGGTAATGTCGACGCAGTTCTATCTATATGGAAAAAAAAGCTACCGTTCGTTTACGAAACTGGTCGCAATCAAGCGTCAGCAATCTTTAACCGAAATTTTTCCAGCGCATATTTACTCGCGTTATTGTGGGATGTCGTTCTGCATTAATCGAAAGCATTTATTAGTCAGTCGGTTCCTCGATTTATCGATTCGAACCATTGCTCTATATACGACTGTGTAAATATTAATGAGCTTTACTTATTAACGCAGAACTTTTCCAAGCGGATTTTCGGCGACTTAAACAAAACAGGATCGATAAGCACGGGGGCGACTTGCGCGTTGCATCGGGTACAACAATTTATTTATTTATTAACGGTCCGTTAACTTTTACACTTCGATAAAAGGATCGCGTTTGAAAATAAAATTAATATTTGCACACCTATCCGTCCCCACTATCCTTTGTTCGCCGCGACGTACAGAGGAAACAACGTTGCAAAGTTAATTGCTACTCGTGTTATTTATTTGTGGGTAACAATTATTTTTTTAATGATAAGATATAATCGGCAAAACGAGCCCGTGTGGAAAACTAGTGGCTAGCTAGTGTGTAGACTATATTAAATATCTAACTAGTAGTGTTATTGTCATGTACAAGATTTTTAAATATATATTATACTTTAAATAGTTAACCAGTGACTAGATAGTTACTTGGAGTTTACTATGACATTGAATACCTACCTATCTATAGAATATACAGACAATGACATAATTTACAGCAATAATCTGGAATTACAAGTGCAGGTAAATGATGAAAAATTTAAAGTCCCTGCCTCTCCCACTCGGGGTTGTAATCTTGGAATATCTAAAAGATATTCAAGACCAGTTTTTTCCATTTCTTTTTTAAATAATTTTTACTAGTCAGCCACGAGCTATTTTAGTTATCTAGTTGTGAGACAACAGTATTTAGATATTCTAGACATTATCTAGAAATGTTGTACAGCAGCGACACTTATTTCTTACCTAATAATTAGATAACGCTTGCAACATTACCACTCGCATAAAAACGCGTTACATTTATATCTGATTATGAGGTAATAAACCTAGACAGGGATGAGTTAAAACACCACTAAATTAGACAATCACTGAACACCGCGATGACTTTGACTTGCCACACGGGAGGTTGCTGATGTGAAAAAGGCCGACAAAATGTTTCACACAATGTTTTACAACGAGTCAACTCCCAATACAACCTATTCTAAAAAAAAAAGCTAATATCTTTACCGATCGTCCTGCGGATGCGTTTCTGTGCCGGGAAATGGGTCAAATCTCGGAACTGGTCAGGCCATAAATGTAACGGTCGCCTATTGTTTATAACAGGACGATTTACCTGAAGGAAGCCGTCGAAACAGCTGTCGTTAATTTCAGGCGAACGGAACGGGTCTTTTTCCCCGTTTTTCCTCGATTTCTCAGGTATACGACACCTTCGTATTTATGTCTTCTCGCAAGGGGACACTTACATCTGAACGGAAACCGACTTATCGCGTCGGTTGATTTTGGAATACTTGGCACGTCCTCTTAACACGTTCTCGAGATATGTGTGTGTCCTGCGACAATTTGCTTAAAGAATTAAATTCTCCGAATGATGGAACTTGAGTTTTTACCCAAGTCGTTTCTCGAGAATTTCGGACGTCACGTCTCTTTCTCTCTGATCGCGATACGCACGTGGTCCGAGAAAACGAGAGCTTCTCGTGGCCTCGCGGTCTCTAAGGGGACTTGAATGATAAGGGACGACGAAGCGACGGGGGAGGGAAGGAACGCAAGAGGCGCCGGGGAGACACCCGCAATTTCGTGATTGCTTTTCAGACGACACTTTGTACACTCATGGACAGCAGCAACCAACTCATTACGGTAATGACACGTGTGCATCAATTCGCATTAATATTCTAATGGACACGTGGGAGGGGGTGGCAGGGTGGCGGGTCGGTGTGAGTGGCACACAGACAGGCGCGGCGACGGAGTCCCCGCGTGCTCGTGTGGGGCGCGGGGTCGCGACGGAAGATGCGCCAGAAAGAAAGCAACGAGAAGGATCGTCTCTGGTAAATAACGCCAATTAATTAACTCTTTGCGCCCCGGCTATAATTGGACCCGCGACCCGGCGGCCATCTTTGCGCGGCGCGTTGTAACAAATTAGACATTTGAGACGTACGGGCCGTTAGCCGCGTGAGTCAACCGCGGAGTCACTCGAGAAAAATCGACGCGCCCCGGAAATATTCCCTCACGAATCCGATCGACGTGCCGACCGCGCGCCGATCGTCCGCACGGACGAAGGAAGGATCGGTGACCGACGTCCGCAACATCCTGCGTCGCCCTTCACGCGCGCAGCCGCGTCCCGCTGCCTTTAACGCAGCTCGTTAACTCGACATAATGATCATTCGATTATGGGCATCGCGTATAATTCAATAACGATCCGTGCGCGTAACGCCGCGACGTCATCGTCATGGCCGGCCCGCCGCCCGGTCGGCCCGGACGGTCGGTATGCCGATGACACTCGTCCCGCGTAATCGGTCATTACGCTCGATGACGCGCGCGTTTTGCGCGGGCCCACCACGCGCTAACTTCGTTAACGTTCGAAACGAGATTCCCGCTGCGTTAGCGCCGTCACGACGACTCGCTCTCGCCGGTCCGACTCGCGGAGTCTCCGCCTGAGCCCGGCATCCCCCAGGATACATCTCCCTGGCAACAATCGCTATCCGGAGAAATCGTCAGCGGAAATTCGAGATTGCATCAGTTTGGGGAGGATGACGTCGTTTTCCACTCGGCGCCCTTTAAATAGGCTTAAATCTTATGTGAGAGGCAGTTCGATGCGTACATTTTCGAAATATAGCGGGGAAGGACACAGAGATATCCTATTAATGAAGGCGTGGCAGATTGATGTTGTCGTCAATAGATCGTTTGTCAGCGCGCAGTGCGGAGAAGGGTTGGAAAATGCAGGCAAGGATCGGACGATTGATCAGGATAAACCAATTTTCCGAGCAATTTCTTATCGTCTACCCAATTTGGCGCCTCCTCCTGCTTGGTTCGACGGGCATAAGTGTCTGACACGCAATTACGTTCGTCAGATTACTCCATGGAGGCAAGCTCAAAATAAGCTTTTACGTATTTGGCGATTTAAAGATGTACGTTGCCCCACGCGGTCGGAAATCTTTTAGAAATCGTATAAGAGCGCAAACGCCTGCAAGTGTCTAGAAGCGGCGAGGGGGGGGGGGG